>NW_027397096.1:237451-305635 GCF_003265705.2 Callorhinus ursinus | reverse complement strand
GGGGGGGGGGGGGGGAGGGGGGGGGGGGAGGGACCTGGGACTGGCGGGGAGGGGCCGTGGGCGGGGCGGGGGGAGGGGAGGCTGGCGGCGCGCAGTCGGGGGAGGGGGAAACCCAGTAGCCCGGGAGCCAGGCCTGTGGACCCCGGCGGGCAGCCGAACTCGGAGAGCTGGCTTTGGCTGGGAGCTGGAAGGGAAACCCGGGGAACCTGGGGGCCACTTGGCGAGCAAGGGCGCGGCGGGCGGATCAGCACCGCGGACAGCGCCCAGGCCGATAGGCCGCGATCCGCTCCGCCCCTCTGCCCACCCACTGGCGTAGGAACCGGAGCAGTTCCCCACTGGCCCAGGGAAGGGTTGGGGGGCGAGCTGACCAGGGGTCAGGAAACCTATTCTGTGCCTAGTTGGCAGTGAAGCCACCCCAGACCTCTCACTAGCTGTGTGACCTTGGAGGAGTCACATCACGTCTCTGGATCCCAGTTGATAAGACATCCTCTCTCCTATGAGGGTCCAAAGAACCAAGAGAAGATCCTTTGTAAACTCTGAAGTCCAGAACATTGGTATTGATACGCTTTCACTGTACGTGGGAGACTTCTGGACTTGGGCTACTTGGCATCTAATTCTGGCTCTACCAATACCTTTCTCTTCCTTGGACCTTGGTCTCCTGATTTGTAAAACAGGATAATGATGAGCTATGCAGCCCATAAGTCTTTGAGTTGTTGTGAGGATGAAATAAATTAATATCTGTAAAGTGCTTGAAACAGTGCTGCATGCTCTTTAGGCATTCATGCTTATGATGGCAAGGGACCAGGTAGCATTGTGTGAATGGCAGGTGGCTCAGCTCTGGGTAAGTCATTTCCATCCCTACCTTTAGAGGCCAGAGGAAGGGTCTGAGGGAATTCAGATTAAAGGGCTGATCTGACTTTCCCCACACCACTGCCAACCAAATATTCCATGTCCTGCCTTTTTGGGCCAAATATCCAGAGAAGTCCTCCATCTTTGTCTCCGGAACTGGAAGACTCTGGCATGAAGGTTTTGGAGAGGGTTTTGGCAAGTCATTGGCCTCAAGGGCACCCTGCCTTCTCTCTGTGGATCCCTTTCCTCCCTGCCCTCCCCAGTCAACTTTTAAGCCTTAACTGGACTTGGGTGTCAATAAAGAAAGGCTTTAGCTGCTCCTAGAAAATTATAACCCTCAAAAAATTGAAGAAATGACTCTGTTAGGTCTCTTGACAAGTGGGGTTCCTATTTTGTTCAAGGGCATCTCAAATCCTACTCTGTAGGAACTGTAGATTCTAGTTGTGCTTTGGGGGGACCCACTTCCTCCTGTCTTCTCTAAAGAAACCCCTGAGAGAGGAGCAGAATGGCCAGCCCAGTCCTGCTTCTTAGTGCCTCGCTGTCCCTGCAAGGACAGTATTCCTGGGCCATGTACTGTGTGTGTGTCTCCAACAGGACCATGGGTTCTAATGAACCATCTGTTCATCAATGATTTCGACTAGCCCTCAATTCTGAGGAAATAACCCCTCAATTTCATGATATATTGGTAAGAAAGATGAAAGATATGTTTAGTATCCCCCCAAAATGTGTGGTATGAAGGAGGCTGAAAACCTGGGGTCTCATGCCAGCTCTGTTACTTACTAGTTACTTACTTACTAGTACTCCTGGACTAATCTCAAGCTCTCTGAGTTCCAGCTTCTCCTCAGTAAAATGGGAGAAGTAACATCTATTCTGCCAACAGGATCATTGTGTTGGAGGGTGTCAGGAGGTGAGAGTGAATGTGTTTTGTAAAGGGTGTACAGATGGGATTGTAACGACCACATCTTAAATGTTTTTCTCTTTGATCTGTATCAAGACAGATCCTGGGACTTTGGCTTTTCACCAGCTAAAGCAAACAGTCCTGCCCTAGATGTTTGTCTGAGGGGTGGCCCTGCCTCATGCAAAGCTCTAGCCCTGCCCCAAGAAGCACTTCTTGCAGAGTCCTGCCCTGGGCCAAGCTCCCATCTGGGCACCAAAGGCCTGGCCTCTAGGGCTGTCCTCAGGGCACTTGCCACATCTTTGGCAACATGTGCAACAACACAAAATGTGCACAAAACACCCATAAAACAACTGAAAGTGATGGGCCAGCAGAGCTGAGAGAACACTATGTGGAGACAGAGCTAGGGCCTGGACTTGGGGCAAGGGGACTCAGGGGCGCCTCCTTGAGGAGGTGAACAATCGTAAAACCAGTACACAGAGTAATACTGAGCAAGGCTGACTGCATGGCACTCTACTTCAGGTTGTAAGGAGACCAGAATGTTGAGAGATATGGGGATGATGACATTGGAGATGATGGTGTTGATAATAATTGATGTTCATTAAGCATGTTCTCTGTGCCAGGCAATCTACTAAATAATGCTTAAAAATCTTTTTTACTATTTTAAAAATTAAACTTTTTTTTTTTTTTAAGTAAACTCTAACCCAAGATGGGGCTCAAACTCAGGACCCCGCAATCAAGAGTTGCATGCTCTATGGACTGAGCCAGCCAGGCGCCCCTCAAAATTAAACTTGTAATAAAGTCTAAGGAAACCAAAGTGTATAAAAAGTGTACATCTGGGGCAGCTGATGGGCACAGTCAGTGGAGCAAGTGACTCTTCTTTTTGGGGTCGTGAGTTCAATCTCCAGGCTGGACGTAGAGCTTACTTAAAAAACAAACAAACACTGGGGCATCTGGGTGCCTCAGTCGGTTAAATGTCCAACTCTTGATCTCAGCTCAGTCTTAATCTCAGGGTCATAAATTCTAGCCCCAAGTTGGGCTCCATGCTAGGTGTGCAGCCTACTTAACAAAAAAAAACCCCAAAAACCCACCAAAACCAAAAATTAAAACATTAAAAGCCTACAAAAAGGTGTATATCTCACCTCAAAAGTAACCATTATTTTGAGCTGAGCACTTTACCCACATAATGTCATTTAAACTGTAGAGAAATCTTATTGGAAAGATTTATTCCCATTTGTAGGTAGAGAAAACAAGACTCAAGAGAGGTTAAATTTAACGGCACCCAGATGGTAGGCAGTGGAGCCAGGACTCAAACCCTAACCCAGTCAAGGCCAGAGGTAACTTTGTTAGGGCACTCAGTAAACAGATGAATCCAGCTCTGGTGGAAGGCACCCACAGGGGTCATGAGTTTTAGGGGAAGCTGCATACCAGCTAAAAGAATGAGGTCTGGGTAGCAGAGAAGGCCTAGAAGTTCCCTTTATCTCTTTGTGACATCTTAGGATATGGGCTTTCTGAGTTCTGTTTGGGTAACAGCTCTGTATGTGGGTCACTGTCCTGGCAGGGAACAGACGGCACATTTAAAATGGATCATTTGAAAAGAGTTAAGGGACTATTTACAAAGCTGTGGATGGAGTTTAAGGGACAAGATATAGGTAGAGCTGTTACCATCCCTAGGCCTGGAGGGATAAGAGAAGGCAGTTCGGGGAGCTCAGAATGAATGGATGGTGCCCCAAATCATGATCTTGGGCAACTAGCTCCCAAACTCTTTGGTGATCTGGTATAACTGTGGCTTCCTTTTTCCTTATTTTTCCCTAGGTTTATATTAGCTTTTTTTTTTTTTAAAGATTTTATTTATTTATTTGACAGAAAGAGACACAGCGAGAGAGGGAACACAAGCAGGGGGAGTGGGAGAGGGAGAAGCAGGCTTCCCGCCGAGCAGGGAGCCCGATGTGGGGCTCGATCCCAGGACCCTGGGATCACGACCTGAGCCGAAGGCAGATGCTCAACAACTGAGCCACCCAGGCACCCTATATTAGCTTTTTTTTTTTAATGATTTTATTTATTTGTTTGAGGGGCACCTGGGTGACTCAGTCGGTGAAGCATCTGCCTTAGACTCAGGTCATGGTCCCAGGGCCTTGGGATCGAGTCCCACGTCGGGCTCCTTGCTCAGCGGGGAGACCGTTTCTCCCTCTGCCTGCTGCTCCCCCTGCTTGTGCTCTCTCTCTCTGTCAAATAAATAAAATCTTTAAAAAAAAGATTTTATTTATTTGAGAAAGAGCACATGAGAAAGCACAAATGGGCGGAGGGGCAGAAGGAGAGGGAGAAGCAGACTCCCCATTGAGCAGGGAGCCCAAGGTGGGGCTCAATCCCAGGACCCCAAAATCATGACCTGAGCTGAAAGCAGACGTTTAACCGATTGAGCCACACAGGGGCCCCAGGATTTATGTTAATTTTACCACACATGATGCTCTTCATTTTGCCTTAAATGTGCCACTTTCTATAGCTTGTTCTTTTCAATATATTTTATTAGAGAAGTATTAGAATTACACTTTAAAAAGACTGGGAAATGGATGCAGTAACAAAATTGTGCCTGTAATCCTACTGTCCTAATGCAACTAGTATCACTTTTGTGAATTATCTTCCAGTATTTTCTTATGCATGATGATTCACCTAGTTGTTTCCATGCCATAACTATCTGATTTTTTTCACTACTTTGGATTATATTTTTTTTCATGTTTCGGTATAGTCTTTATAGTTTTACAAACTCTTAAAGATAATTGGCCATTTAGGGGTGCCTGGGTGGCTCAGATGGTTAGGCATCTGCCTTCGGCTTGGGTCATGATCCCAGGGTCCTGGGATGGAGCCCCACATCAGGCTCCTGGCTCGGCAGGGAGCCTGCTTCTCCCTCTCCCTCTGCCTCTCTCCCTACTCATGCTCTTTCTCTCTCTCTGTATCTCTGTGTCTCAAGTGAATAAATAAAAATCTTAAAAAAAAAGATAATTGGCTATTTGTAGTTGGTTTTTGCCTTTTATTTGTTAGAAAAAACTTGCTACTCAAGGTCCCTGGGTGGCTCAGTCATTTAAGTGTCTGCTTTCAGCTCAGGTCAAGATCCCAGGGCCCATCCCATTCAAGGGCCCACATTTGAGTCCTGCATTAAAGTCCCATATCGAGTCCCACATCAGGCTCCCTGCTCAGCTGGGAGCCTGCTTCTCCCTCTGCCCCTCCCCCTGCTTGTGCTCACTCTCTCTCTCAAATAAATAAATAGAATCTTAAAAAAAATTATTGCTTTATTTTTTGTTAATTTTTTAAAGATTCTATTTATTTATTTGACAGAGAGATAGAGAACAAGTAGGCAGAGTGGCAGGCAGAGGGAGAGGGAGAAGCAGGCTCTCCGTTGAGCAGGGAGCCAGACGTTGGGCTTAATCCCAGGACCCTGGGATTGTGACCTGAGCCTAAGGCAGCCACTTAACCAACTGAGCCACCCAGGTACCCCAAGAAATCATTACTTTAAAATGGTTTTTAGGGGGTGGGTGGCTCAGCATTCAACTGAGTTGGTTAAGCATCCAACTCTTGATCTTGGCTCAGGTCTTTTTTTTTTTTTTTTTGGTGGGTGGCAGGTTTAATGAGTAAAGTGAACTTATTTTTTTTTACAAATTTTTTTTTTTTAGATTTTATTTATTTATTTGACAGAGAGAGAGAGACAGCAAGAGAGGGAATAGAAGCCGAGGGAGAAGCAGGCTTCCCGCAGAGCAGGGAGCCCGATGTGGGACTCGATCCCAGGACTCCAGGATCATGACCTGAGCTGAAGGCAGTCGCTTAACCAACTGAGCCACCCAGGCGCCCTACAAATATTTTTTATTGTTATATTAATCACCATACATTACATCATTAGTTTTTGATGTAGTGTTCCATGATTCATTGTTTGTGCATAACACCCAGTGCTCCACGCAGAACGTGCCCTCTTTAATACCCACCACCAGGCTATCCATCCTCCTAACCCCTTCCCCTCTAGAACCCTCAGTTTGTTTTTCAGAGTCCATTGTCTCTCATGGTTCATCTCACCCTCCGATTTACCCCCCTTCATTCTTCCCCTCCTGCTATCTTTTTTTTTCTTAACATATATTGCATTATTTGTTTCAGAGGTACAGATCTGTGATTCAACAGTCTTGCACAATTCACAGCGCTCACCATAGCACATACCCTCCCCAATGTCTATCACCCAGCCACCCCATCCCTCCCACCCCCCACTACTCCAGCAACCCTCAGTTTGTTTCCTGAAATTAAGAATTCCTCATATCAGTTAAGTCATATGATACATGTCTTTCTCTGATTGACTTATTTCGCTCAGGATAACACCCTCCAGTTCCATCCACCTCATTGCAAATGGCAAGATCTCATTCCTTTTGATGGCGGCATAATATTCCATTGTATATATATACACCACTTCTTCTTTATCCATTCATCTGTTGATGGACATCTTGACTCTTTCCACAGTTTGGCTATTGTGGAAATTGCTGCTATAAACATTGGGGTGCATGTACCCCTTCGGATCCCTACATTTGTATCTTTGTGGTAAATACCCAGGAGTGCAATTGCTGGATCGTATGATAGCTCTATTTTCAACTTTTTGAGGAACCTCCATACTGTTTTCCAGAGCGGTTTCACCAGCTTGCATTCCCGCCAACAGTGTAAGAGGGTTCCCCTTTCTCTGCATCCCCGCCGACATATGTCGTTTCCTGACTTGTTAATTTTAGCCATTCTGACGGGTGTGAGGTGGTATCTCATTGAGGTTTTGATTTGGATTTCCCTGATGCCGAGCGATGTTGAGCACTTTTTCATGTGTCTGTTGGCCATTTGGATGTCTTCTTTGGAAAAATGTCTGTTCATGTCTTCTGCCCATGTCTTGATTGGATTATTTGTTCTTTGGGTGTTGAGTTTGATAAGTTCTTTATAGATTTTGGATACTAGCCCTTTATCTGATATGTCATTTGCAAATATTTTCTCCCATTCTGTCGGTTGTTTTTGGTTTTGTGGACTGTTTCTTTTGCTGTGCAAAAGCTTTTTATCTTGATGAAGTCCCAATAGTTCCTTTTTGCCCTGGCTTCCCTTGCCTTTGACGATGTTTCTAGGAAGAAGTTGCTGTGGCTGAGGTCGAAGAGGTTGCTGCCTGTGTCCTCCTTTAGGATGTTGACGGACTCCTGTCTCACATTGAGGTCTTTCAACCATTTGGAGTCTATTTTTGTGTGTGGTATAAGGAAATGGTCCACTTTCATTCTTCTGCATGTGGCTGTCCAATTTTCCCAACACCATTTGTTGAAGAGACTGTCTTTTTTCCATTGGACATTCTTTCCGGCTTTGTCAAAGATTAGTGGACCACAGAGTTGAGGGTCCATTTCTGGGCTCTCTCTTCTGTTCCATTGATCTATGTGTCTGTTTTTGTGCCTGTACCATACTGTCTTGAGGATGACAGCTTTGTAATAGAGCCGGAAGCCCGGAATTGTGATGCTGCCAGCTTTGCTTTTCTTTTTCAATATTCCTCTGGCTATTCGGGGTCTCTTCTGGTTCCATACAAATTTTAGGATTATTTGTTCCATTTCTTTGAAAAAAGTGGATGGTATTTTGATGGGGATTGCATTGAATGTGTAGATTGCTCTAGGTAGCATTGACATCTTCACAATGTTGGTTCTTCCAATCCCTGAGCATGGAACGTTTTTCCATTTCTTTGTGTCTTCTTCAATTTCTTTCATGAGTATTTTATAGTTTTCTGAGTACAGATCCTTTGCCTCTTTGCTTAGATTTATTCCTAGGTATCTTATGGTTTTGGGTGCAATTGTAAATGGGACTGACTCCTTAATTTCTCTTTCTTCTGTCTTGTTGTTAGTGTATAGGAATGCCATAGATTTCTCTGCATTGATTTTATATCCTGCCACTTTACTGAATTCCTGTATGAGTTCTAGCAGTTTTGGGGTGGAGTCTTTTGGGTTTTCCACATACAGTATCATATCATCTGCAAAGAGTGAGAGTTTGACCTCCTCTTTGCCGATTTGGATGCCTTGGATTTCTTTTTGTTGTCTGATTGCTGTGGCTAGGACTTCTAATACTACATTGAATAGCAGTGGTGATAGTGGACATCCCTGCCGCGTTCCTGACCTTAGGGGGAAAGCTCTCAGTTTTTCCCCATTGAGAATGATATTCGCTGTAGGTTTTTCATGGATGGCTTTTATGATATTGAGGTATGTACCCTCTATCCCTCTACTCTGAAGAGTTTTGATCAAGAAAGGATGCTGTACTTTGTCAAATGCTTTTTCTGCATCTATTGAGAGGATCATATGATTCTTCTTTTTTTTTTGTTAATATTGTATCACATTGATTGATTTGAGGATGTTGAACCAACCTTGCAGCCCAGGGATAAATCCCACTTGGTCGTGGTGAAGAATCCTTTTAATGTACTGTTGGATTCTATTGGCTAGTATTTTGGTGAGAATTTTTGCATCCATGTTCATCAAGGATATTTATTGGTCTGTAATTCTCCTTTTTGATGGGGTCTTTGTCTGGTTTTGGGATCAAGGTAATGCTGGCCTCATAAAACGAGTTTGGAAGTTTCCCTTCCATTTCTATTTTTTGGAACAGTTTCAGGAGAATAGATATTAATTCTTCTTGAAATGTTTGGTAGAATTCCCCTGGGAAGCCATCCGGCCCTGGGCTTTTGTTTGTTGGGAGATTTCTGATGACTGCTTCAATTTCTTTAGTGGTTATAGGTCTGTTCAGGTTTTCTGTTTCTTCCTGGTTCAGTTTTGGTAGTTGATACATCTCTAGGAATGCACCCATTTCTTCCAGGTTATCTAATTTGCTGGCAGAGAGTTGCTCATAATATGTTCTTAAAATTGTTTGTATGTCTTTGGTGTTGGTTGTGATCTCTCCTCTTTCATTCATGATTTTGTTAATTTGGGTCATTTCTCTTTTCTTTTTGATAAGTCTGGCCAGGGGTTTATCAATCTTGTTAATTTTTTCAAAGAACCAGGTCCTAGTTTCGTTGATCTCTTCTACTGTTCTTTTTGTTTCTATTTCATTGATTTCTGCTCTGATCTTTATTATTTCTCTTCTCCTGCTGGGTTTAGGCTTTATTTGCTGTTTTTTCTCTAGCCCCTTTAGGTGTAGGGTTAGGTTGTGTATTTGAGACCTTTCTTGTTTCTTGAGAAAGACTTGTATTGCTATATACTTTCCTCTTAGGACTGCCTTTGCTGCATCCCAAAGATTTTAAACAGTTGTATTTTCATTTTCATGGGTTTCCATGAATTTTTAAAATTCTTCTTTAATTTCCTGGTTGACCCATTCATTCTTTAGTAGGATGCTCTTTAACCTCCATGTATTTGAGTTCTTTCCAACTTTCCTCTTGTGATTTAGTTCTAGTTTCAAAGCATTGTGGTCTGAAAATATGCAGGGAATGATCCCAATCTTTTGGTACCAGTTGAGACCTGATTTGTGACCTAGGATGTGATCTATTCTGGAGAATGTTCCATGGGCAGTAGAGAAGAATGTGTATTCCGTTGCTTTGGGATGGAATGTTCTGAATATGTCTGTGAAGTCTGTTTGGTCCAGTGTGTCATTTAAAGTCTTTATTTCCTTGTTGATCTTTTTCTAATCAGGTCTTGATCTCAGGGTCGTGAGTTCAAGCCCCATGCCCAGCGTGGAGCCTATGTTAAACAAAATTTAAAAAATAAATAAAATAAAATACATAAATAAAACAAATTTTAGGGACGCCTAGCTGGCTCAGTCTGTAGAGCATGCGACTCTTGATCTTAGGGTCATGAGTTCAAGATCCACATTGGGTATGGAGCTTACGTAAAATTGTAAAAAATTTAAAAATGATTTTTAAAAATTTTTAATGAAGAAAATAAAGAACCTATAATCTCACCATCCAGATAATACAGAATTATATAAATATTATACAGACAATTCTTTTTTTTATATCCAGACAATTTTTTTTAAAGATTTTATTTATGTATTTGACAGAGAGAGAGAGCACACAAGCAGGGGGATCAGCAGGCAGAGGGAGAAGCAGGTTCCCCACTGAGCAAGGAGCCCAATGCAGGACTCGATCCCAGGATCCTGGGATCATGACCTGAGCCGAAGGCAGACGCTTAACCAACTGAGCCACCCAGGTGTCCCTATATCCAGACAATTCTTAAAAACACTTAAAAAAAAATAGGACATGTTGATGCTTGAAAAAGTAAAAACCTCCTCATTGTCCATCATTTTCCTCATTGTCCCCATTTTCCTCAACTTCTCTGTCCAAAGTTTTCCGTCATTAACAAGTTCCATGTGTATACACACACACACAAACACACACACACACACACACAGTTTGTTATTTTTAAGACACTGACAGGATCATAAAGTACCATACCCTGTTCTGCATTGTGCTCTGTTCACTTCTATTTTGGAGATCTCCTAAAGATCAGTAGATGTTTTCATTTGCTAAGCAATGCCTATGCATTTAAAAAAAAATGATTTTTCTGGGGGCACCTGGGGTTAAGTGTCTGCCTTGGGCTCAGGTCATGATCCCTCAATCCTGGGATCGAGCCCCGCATCGGGCTCCTTGCTCAGTGGGAAGTCTGCTTCTCCTTCTGCCCCTCCCCCTGCTTGTGCTCTCTCTCTGAGATAAATAAAATCTTTAAAAAACTAAAATATTATTTTTTTCTCATTATTCACTGTAGAAGATTAGGAATTCTAGATAAGCAAATATGTGAAAATAAAATTGCCCATTTATATCTCCCAGTCATAATAACTTATAACATTCGGCATTTATGCTGCTTGTGTGTGTTTTTTTAAATATTTTATTTATTTGATAGAGAGAAACACAGTGAAAGAGGGAACACAAGCAGGGGGAAGGGGAGAGGGAGAAGCAGGCCTCCTGCCGAGCAGGGAGCCCAATGTGGGACTCAATCCCAGGACCCCGGGATCATGACCTGAGCCAAAGGCAGACGCTCAGTGACTGAGCCACCCAGGCACCCCATGCTGCTTGTTTTTAATTTATTTATTTTAAGAACACCTCCTTGCAATTCCTAGACAGAAAATACAAGACAAGAAACAGACTTAGTTTCAAATATATAAACAGTGTGCTGGAGTTTAAAGCATTACTGATAACATTGTTACAGAAGAATGTCAGCTTGCTCTAGGGCACTTCAGTATTCCTGAGGAATAGACGTGATTTCTCTTTTTCTCTCACCGGGATGCTCTCAGGGTTAAGTCACTGCTCCTGCTCCTTGACATATTTTCCATGTAGAAGATACGGAGCCTGGAAATCATGCTGACAGTTGGAGTAGGCCATTCCCAGTCCCATGCCAGAACCAAAGGCTAATGTAATGGCCACATTCCTCTTTTCAAGAAGGTAAGTGAGAAAACAAGTCCTAATCCAAAACCAGTACCTGTCTTCAGGACCACATCCACCATGCACTGGTCCCACTTCCTGCTCAGCTCTGAATCCGGTAAGTTCCCCATCTGTAATATTTGGCATTAAAAAAATTCTTTTTCCCTTGCATATATAAACATCAGATATAATTTTAACATCTTATTTTGTTGTCTTTTTGTTTATTATTTATTTGTTATTACTTTTTTAAGTAGGCACCATGCCCAGCCTGGAGCCCAACACAGGGCTTGAACTCATGACCCTGAGGTCCTGAGATCGAGTCCTGAGCTGGAATCAAGAGTTGGACCCCCAAAGGACTGAGCCACCCAGGTGCCTCTGTAGTCTTTTTAACTTAGCAATATAGCATGAACATTTTTCTCCACTACAGAGTATGATTCCACTGTACACAGAAACTACAGTACAATGTATCTATCCATTTTCTTATTGTTTGATAATCAGGTTGCTTCTACTTTTTTTTTCTTTTTTTAAAGATTTTATTTATTTGACAGAGAGAGACACAGTGAGAGAGGGAACACAAGCAGGGGGAGTGGGAGAGGGAGAAGCAGGCTTCCAGCCGAGCAGGGAGCCTGATGCGGGGCTTGATCCCAGGACCCTGGGACCGTGACCTGAGCCGAAGGCAGACGCTTAACGACTGAGCCACCCAGGCGCCCCAACTTCTACTTTTTTTTTTTTTTAGAAGATTTTGTTTATTTATTTGACAGAGGGAGAGAGAGAGCATGAGTGGGGGCAGGGGCAGAGGGAGAGGGAGAGGGAGAGGAAGACTCCTTGGTGAGCAGGGAGCCCGACAATGCAGGGCTCTGTCCCAGGGCCCCAGGATCATGACCTGAGCTGAAGGCAGGCGCTTTAACCAATTGAGCCACGTAGGTGCCCCTGGTTGTTTCTACTTTTTAATGTTATAAACAGTAATGTGATGAACATCTTGATAGCTTAATCATTTGAAAAGTGACTTTTATTGTATTTTTTCTTATTGCACATATTTAGAAAAATTAGGATATATGGATTAGAAAAAGAATAAAATAAAAATCATTATAACTTCACCCATCCATACATAAATCACCTTTTTATATGTTCCTATAGTTCTTCCAGATTTTTCTAACAAATACAGTTATATACTAGTTCTTTATGGTAACTGATTTTTTCATTTTTTATTTTTTAAAGATTTTATTTATTTATTAGAGAGAGAGAGACATAGCGAGAGAGGGAACACAAGCAGGGGGAGTGGGAGAGGGAGAAGCAGGCTTCTTGCCCATCGGGGGGCCCGATGAGGGGCTGGATCCCAGGACCCTGGGATCACAACCTGAGCCGAAGGCAGACGCTTAACGACTGAGCCACCCAGGCGCCCCTCATTTTGTTTTATTTATTTTAAATATTTATTGATTTATTTTGGAGAGAGAGAGTGCAGTGGAAAGGGGCAGAGGGAGAGGGAGAGTTTTAGACAGTCTCCTCGCTGAGTGCAGAGCCTGATGCGGGGCTCGGACTCATGACCTTGAGATCACAACCTGAGCTGAAACGAAGAGTTGGGTGCTTAACCAACTGCGCCACCCAGGCGCCCCAGATTTTTTTCATTTAAAAATATATATTGATTTTTTCATATCAATAAAAGTTTTTCTTAGTAGCTATATAATATCCCATCATATGGACGTGCTTCTTAACTAACCTCCTGTTGGACTTTTGTGTTGTTTCCAGTTTTACTTTACTGTAAACAGTGCTGTCTTCTACAGAGGATCTGTTTTTACATTTTTAATCATCTCAGGATGAATTCCAAAAAGAGAAATTACAGAGTCAAGAGACATGTCCATCTGATGGCTTTTGATCGTCCTGTCAAATTGCCATGCTCCATAGTTGGACCAATTTGTACTCCTCCTTCAGGTATGATTAGGACTGCCCACTTCCCTTCTCCATACAAACCCTGAGTGGGATAATTAAAAATAGCAACAACCAGCTGTTCCAAATTTGACAAATAAAAAACGGTACCACATTTAAATTTTTGAGTACTTAATTTCTAGCACTATTTATATTTCTTGCATGAGTTGTTTGTTCATGTTCACTCATTTCTCTATTGGAATGTTCATCATGTCCTATTCTTTTATAATAAAAATTTTCAATGTTTTAGTTTTTTATTGTAGTAAGATACACATAACATAAAATTTACTATCTCTCTCTCTCTTTTTAAAGATTTTATTTATTTATTTGAGAGAGAGAGCGAGCATAAGCAGGGGGAGTGGCAGGCAGAGGGAGAAGCAGGTTTCCTGCTGAGCAGGGAGCCCAATGTGGGACTCGATCCCAGGACCCCGGTATTATGACCTGAGCCGAAGGCAGACGCTTAACAGACTGAGCCACTAGGCATCCCTAAAATTTACTATCTTAACTGTTTTTAAGTGTATAGTTCAGTGGCATGAAGTACATTCACATTGTTGTGCAACCATCACCACTATCAATTTCCAGAATTCTTTTCAGCTTACAAAACTGAAACTCTCTGTCCATTAAACACTAACTCTCCATTCTTCCTCTCTCCAACTCAAGACCCTAGCAACCACCATTCTGCTTTCTGTCTCTATAAAGTTGACTACTCTAGGTACCCCATATAAGTGGTATTGCACAGTATCATATTTTTGTGACTGGCTTCTTTCACTTAGCATAATGTCCTCAAGCGTCATCCCTATTGTAGCACATGTCAGAATTTCCTTCCTTTTTAAGGCTGAAGACTATTCCATTATATGTATGTACCACATTTTTCTTATCCATTCACCCATCCATGGATACTTGGATGTATCCCTCTGCTATTGTGAATAATGCTGCTAATAATGAACATGGATGTACAGATACACGCATATATTTTAGAAACATTTAAGTTTGACATTTGCCTTTTAATTTTGCTCATCATATTTTTCTGATTTGCTAAGGTTAAATATTTTTATTTTGGTCAGATCCATTGATTTCTTCCCTTATGGTATCTGACATTGAAGTCAAGCTTAAAAAAACCCACCTCCCACTTTAATACATAATGAAATACTATATATTTTTTCTAGTCCTTTATATATATTTATACACTATATTTATAATTCATTTGAACTATATTTTGTGATGTGAAATAGACACTTTTCTCCCCCCCATAAATGGTTAACTGATTGTCCCATCACCATTTCGCCCACCAATCTGAAATACATTATCACACACACACATCTTTGGGGATGTTTTTGGACTTTCTGTTTGTTTCCTTGGTTTCTGTGTTAATTAAACTGGGAAAACTTAAAGAAAGGATGCTCAGGGGTGCCTGGGTGACTCATTTGGTTAAGTGTCCAAATCTTAATTTTGCCTCAGGTCATGATCTCAGGGTTTGAGATTGAGCCCCTCGTGGGGCTCCCTGTTGGGCATGGAGCCTGCTTAAGATTCTCTGTCTCCCTCTGCCCACCCCCCCCAAAGGATGCTCAAAGGTAAAGATACGCTTGAAGGTCAAAGGCAAGCTGCCAAATTACCTTGTCTGTATTTCCTTCCCTGTTTTCTTTTTATGTGATGCCTCTGTGTTGGTTACATTCTTTGTCCCCTGTTGCTTCCTGTCACTTCTTTAGACATAGTGGAAAGCTTTGGTGAGGCTTCTTAGGATATATGCAATTTTGGTTTTCATTGAACATTGGGGAAGGCACCTATGGATATAATAGCAAATGTCAGTAGCTTTTGGATTTCCCTGCAAACTTTTTCAATACTCCTGGGTATGGCCAACAGTCCCTAAGAGGTAGGCAAGCTCTCAGGATCTTCACACTGGAGGCCAGGTTTTCTCCTCTCAGCATGTTTCCCTCCTGCAAAGGATGTGGGCTGTCCTGGTATGGGAGGCAGGTGAATTTGGAGGGCACTGTGCAATGTGCAGGCAACCTCTATATTTATAAACATGTCTAAAACTCAGCTGCTTCAGACAAGGCTTGAGAAGCATGCTCTTATGATGCTGTCGGCGGGACTGGTCTCTGCTCAACTCCAGGAATGTAAGCGATCCTGGGGCGGAAGTAGCTTGAAGCCTGGATGGAGCTGGTCCTAGGGTCGGGCAGCATGCCGGACCAATGTCCTACTGTTTTAAATACAGTCCCTTTAAAATATTTTAATAATCTGTAGGGCCCACCAGTTTTCATTTTAGGTATTGAGAGTGATTTAATTTTGTATGCTTAACTTTCCAGGTAGGCAGAGCAGGTGTCGTAAGGGAGAAAGGCCTCGTCACTCAGCAAATCCGATTTCCCTCGCAGTAGAACTCTGAGAATCTGATTCCTCACGCAGTGCTCCAAAGAAACCCGGCTCTTCGGCGCCACTGGGCAGTGAGCGGACGGGCTGTGGCCTCGGCGGCCGCGGCGCAGGAGCGCGCAGCCCCAGCCGCAGCCCCAGCCCCAGCCCTAGCCAGCTCCAGGGGCGGGGCCGCGGCCGCGGCCGCGGCCGCACGGGGGATGAGCGCCGCCGGCCGCACCGCCTGAGCTCCGGGCGGAGTCGCATCGCGCCCGCCCCGCCCGCCGGGACCCGCGCCCGCGAGCGCGCCCTCGGCACTGGCCTGCGGCAGCCGGACTTGCCTCCGCCCAGTGGCCCGCGGCGGGGCGAGGCATGGCGGGCCGCCGGACGCCGGGGGACAAGCGCTGGCAGCTGGTGCGCTGGTGAGTGGGCACCGGGGGGTGAGGGGGGGTAGGCGCGGGGCCTGGTGCGGGCGCGAACCCGCGCGCCCTGCGCCCGGAGGTCCGGCCGGGCGCGGGAAAGCGCGGGGCGCTGGCCCAAAGTTTCTTCTCGAGCTGAGGTTGCGGGGCCGGGTTTACCGAGGGGCGCTGGACTACCTGGTCGTAACCATCCCGCGTCCCCGCGCGGGGTCTTTGCGGCTCCCCAAACAGATGGGCACTGGGACCCGGGACTCTGTCCCTGACGTCAGGCTTTGGAGGGACCCCGGCCCCCCTTCCACAGGCTCATAGGCAGGGCTTCCCTCCTTCCTTTAATTCCCAACCTCAGCTTTCAGATTTGTGCCATGGGGGTCCCGCCTACCTCCATTCCTTCTGCTGCTTTGGTCGGGCCACGGAATTGGGCCCCAGGCTGCACAACCCACAACCTTCCGCTCCCCTGTTCAAGGAGCTACCCCTGTCTATCTACACAGGGACCTCTGAGGGTGGGGGGCACTTTGGGGTTGTAGGCTTAGAGATGGGGGCCTGGGAGGTGAGGGAAGAGGTCCCTGCGTACGTGGGTGGTTGCCCCTACCCCCACCGCAGTCCTGCCCAGGCCTGCGGGTATCAGGTTACCTGACTGCAGCCTGAGCGGGTATCAGACGCAGCGCTGGGAGTCACCTGGGTTGGGCCTATGTCCCCAGTGTCCGAACGAACGTTGAGGGCTGCTTCAGCCAGAGGCTTGACCTCTGCTTGGCGGGATTTAGAATGCAAGGTAACCTGCTTTGGGAGAACTCCAAGAATCGAAGGAGAATGTCTGGCTGGGACCACTCCCCATCCCACATCATCCCACCCACATAAGGACCAGGGAGCATCTCTGAAGTAACATTCTGGACACATCTCACCAGGTATATTCTGTAGCTGGAATACAGATAGGAATAATATCATCAATAATAACAACCTGGGCTTCCTGCTCACTTTCTTCTGGCTCCAGGATCCAGGTGTTGCACTTACTCTTCATAGTGATGCTCAGAGGAAGGTATTTGCACCCTATTTTACAGATGAAGAAACTGAGGCTTAGAAGAGGAAAGTGGTTAGTCAAGGCCACCCAGCAAACAAGTGGCTGAGTCAGGGTTTATCCCCAGGTCTTGCCCAGGGGATTAACTGCTCCTCTGTTTTGCTCATTTCCTGGACCCTCCCACCCAGCCTGGCCATGCATCCAAGTTCCCATTGTCAGAAAATCCTAGCATGTCAGAGCAGGAGGGGTCATTGGGTGTCCAGCCTGCTCAGCCCACCTCTGCGCTGGGAGGATTCCAAAAATCAAAGTCTAAATAATCAACATTATTATTTAGAAGTGGAACCACTTTTCAGATTAAACCCCAAATACATAAATCAGATAAAAGTAGAGTTAATCTGTTTGAAGAGTTGGTGGAAAGCTAGTATCCTCTCCCTGGTAAGGAGGCAGCACCTCAGTGCTGCAGATCAGTGTGCTCAGATCAAGTGTGCTTCACCGGGGAGGAAGTAGGAAGTTTTAAAGGGGGAGAGCTTAGATTCCTGCTCTGAATCTCTCCCCCTCTCTCTCTCTCTGCCCTGGTATTGCCTGGCTGCGTTGGATCCTGGGCTGAACTGGATGATGCATGAATTGTTAGTGCCCTAATTAGGTCTGGGGTTACCTTTCACCCCCAGGTGAAAGCCCTTTGCCATGAGAAGGTCCTGAAGATGTGGCTTGAGTGGTCAGGCAGCTTGGCAGGGAGCACTCTTGAGGGCAAGACACCCTCTGATCCTCATGGTATGCTCCCAACATGTCAGCCTTGGCCCCTGGTTCCAGAATTTCACATTGAGTCAGTTTGCTCCACTCAAACTGGCTCAAGAGCAAAAGGGGATATATTGGCTCACAGAACTGAGAACTCCAGGGACTTTTCGTGTTTCAGGCACAACTGCTCTCAGGTACTCAAATGTCACCAAATAATGCTCTATGCTCTTCATCCCTCTGTTTTCCTCTTATTCTCTTGTGGAGGCAAGTTGGCTACCGCAGCTGTAGGCAGCTCTCCAGTTAGCAACCCTCATGGAAAGAGCTTTCCTTTCTCAGTGGTCCCAGCCAGTCTCAGGATGTCATCTTTTTTTTTTTCTGCTTTAAATTTTTTATTGTTATGTTAATCACCATACATTACATCATTAGTTTTTGATGTAGTGTTCCATGATTCATTGTTTGTGCATAACATCCAGTGCTCCAAGCAGAATGTGCCCTCTTTAATACCCATCACCAGGCTAACCCATCCCCCCACCCCACTCCCCTCTAGAACCCTCAATTTGTTTTTCAGAGTCCATCGTCTCTCATGGTTCGTCTCCCCCTCTGATTTACTCCCCTTCATTCGTCCCCTCCTGCTATCTTCTTCTTTTTCTTTTTCTTAACATATATTGCATTATTTGTTTCAGAGGTACAGATCTGTGATTCAACAGTCTTGCACAATTCACAGCGCTCACCATAGCACATACTCTCCCCAATGTCTATCACCCAGCCACCCCGTCCCTCCCACACCCCACCACTCCAGCAACCCTCAGTTTGTTTCCTGAGATTAAGAATTCCTCATATCAGTGAGGTCATATGATACATGCCTTTCTCTGATTGACTTATTTCGCTCAGCATAACACTCTCCAGTTCCATCCACGTTGTTGCAAATGGCAAGATCTCATTCCTTTTGATGGCTGCATAATATTCCATTGTGTATATAGACCACATCTTCTTTATCCATTGTCTGTTGATAGACACCTTGGCTCTTTCCACAGTTTGGCTATTGTGGAAATTGCTGCTATAAACATTGGGGTGCACGTACCCCTTCGGATCCCTACATTTTATCTTTGTGGTAAATACCCAGGAGTGCAATTGCTGGATCGTATGGTAGCTCTGTTTTCAACTTTTTGAGGAACCTCCATACTGTTTTCCAGAGCGGTTCCACCAGCTTGCATTCCCACCAACAGTGTAGTAGGGTTCTCCTTTCTCCACATCCCCGCCAACATCTGTCGTTTTCTGACTTGTTAATTTTAGCCATTCTGACTGGTGTGAGGTGGTATCTCATTGAGATTTTGATTTGGATTTCCCTGATGCTGAGCGATGTTGAGCACTTTTTCATGTGTCTGTTGGCCATTTGGATGTCTTCTTTGGAAAAATGTCTGTTCATGTCTTCTGCCCACTTCTTGATTGGATTATTTGTTCTTTGGGTGTTGAGTTTGATAAGTTCTTTATAGATTTTGGATACTAGCCCTTTATCTGATATGTCATTTGCAAATATTTTCTCCCATTCTGTCGGTTGTCTTTTGGTTTTGTGGACTGTTTCTTTTGCTGTGCAAAAGCTTTTTATCTTGATGAAGTCCCAATAGTTCCTTTTTGCCCTGGCTTCCCTTGCCTTTGGTGATGTTTCTAGGAAGAAGTTGCTGCGGCTGAGGTCGAAGAGGTTGCTGCCTGTGTCCTCCTTTAGGATTTTGATGGACTCTTGTCTCACACTGAGGTCTTTCAACCATTTGGAGTCTATTTTTGTGTGTGGTATAAGGAAATGGTCCACTTTCATTCTTCTGCATGTGGTTGTCCAATTTTCCCAGCACCATTTGTTGAAGAGACTGTCTTTTTTCTCCTGGACATTCTTTCCGGCTTTGTCAAAGATTAGTGGACCATAGAGTTGAGGGTCCATTTCTGGGCTCTGTCTTCTGTTCCATTGATCTATGTGTCTGTTTTTGTGCCAGTACCATACTGTCTTGATGATGACAGCTTTGTAATAGAGCTGGAAGTCCGGAATTGTGATGCTGCCAGCTTTGCTTTTCTTTTTCAATATTCCTCTGGCTATTTGGGGTCTCTTCTGGTTCCATACAAATTTTAGGATTATTTGTTTCAGGATGTCATCTTATCGGCCTGGCTTGGGTCCCATGACCATCCTAGAGCCAATCACCGGGAGCTGGGGGATGGACTGCTCAGTTGGGCCAGGCTGGGTCATGTGCCCACTTAGGGAGCTGAGGCCTGGGGTCAGCTCTACCCCAACCACAGAGTTCTGAGTGATAGAGAGGGTAATGAATGGTAAATTATTGGGAAACAAAAACTCATGCAAACCTGCAATAAAGTTAAAAGACAAACTAGAAACTGGATAACAATATTTACACAGGGGCGCCTTGGTGGCTCAGTCGGTTAAGTGGCTGCCTTCGGCTTGGGTCATGATCCCAGGGTCCTGGGATCGAGCCCCGTGTCGGGCTCCCTGCTCAGTGGGAAGCCTGCTTCTCCCTCTCCCACTCCCCCTGCTTGTGTTCCCTCTCTCTGTCAAATAAAAAAATCTTAAAAAAAAAAAACCCCAATAATATTTACACAAAACAAGCTAACTGCTAATGTGCTAAACGTAAGAAGTGCTCTCATAAATAGGTTTAAAGGGGCGCCTGGTGGCTCAGTCAGTTAAGCGTCTGACTCTTGATTTTGACTCAGGTCTTTATCTCAGGGTTGTGAGATCGAATGCCTCGTGGAGCCCCAGGTTGAGCCCTGGGTCAGGCTCCACACTCAGGGTGGAGTTTGCTTCTCTCCCTCTACCCCTCCCCCCACTCATGTTGGTGCCCTCTCTCTCTAAAATAAAGAAATAAATCTTTAAAAATAAATAAATAAATTTAAAGATAAGAAAAAGAAGAGACCACCACGGACTAGGTGGCTTAAACAACAGGCATCTATTTTCTCACGGTTCTGGAGGCTGGAAATCCAAGATCAGAATGCCAGCATGATGAGGTTCTGGTGAGAGCCCTCTTCCTGGCTTAGGGATGGCTGCCTTCTCCCTGTGTCTTCAACATGGTGAGAGAGCTCTTCTTATATGGACTCAAATTCTGTTGGGTCAGGGCCTTATCTAACCTTAGTTCCACAAAGGCCCCAATAGAGTTGTATTGAATATATGAATATGAGGTGGGGGTGAGGGGATAGGGGTGGGGGCACAAACAGTCCATAATACTTACCCAGAAAAACTTGGGAGTCTAAGTGGTGAATGATTCAGGCTCAACACCTGGAAGCTCGTGGATGCTGCTCAGGGTCTCACTGGGGGAATAATGTCTGAATGTGAAGCAAGGGAGCCCCCTTTGGAGCCCAAATGTGGCGCACCACTGCAGAAACAGCAGATACAGAGCAAGGACCTCCCCACAGCAGTTTATGCGTCCACTAGGCTGTGCAGGACTGGTGTTCAACAGTGCCACCTTGTGGTGCAGAGAGCAAGAGCACTAGAGGGCTGCTGACTACAGTTCTCTCTACATCTGGTATTTCAGAAGCAGAACTGAGTAAGGCTTTGGGGGTTTTTGGAGCATTCAAAAGCAAGATATTAAACTTTATAATAATAGAGGTTGAGGGGGAAGGAGGATTCAAGCGACTAATTAGGAAAGAACTCCGATCAAATTCATACCCTAAGCTATTGGTATAGTTTGTACCAGTTCTGCAGGAAATGAATGCATCTGTTGAGCTGTTGGAACTCCTTGGTAATAAAGTTTTTTAGCTGTTCAGATTGGCTACCCTTTTAATGTGCTCATGGTACATAAGGACATAGACATACCTAAATAGCCACAGAATATGGGGTGAGACTTTAGTGGTTCTCTCATAAAATAAAATGCTTCAAGTGCTTTTTGAAAACAAAAACCCAGGGTGCCTGGGTGGCTCAGTGGTTAAGCATCTGCCTTTGGCTCAGGTCATGATCCCAGGGTCCTGGGATCGAGTCCCACATCGGGCTCCTTGCTCAGCAGTGAGTCTGTTTCTCCCTTTCCCCCTGCCGCTCCACCTGCTTGTGTGCTCTCTCTCTCAAATAAATAAATAAATAAAGTCTTAAAAAAATAAAAGTGAAAACTCAAGGCAGAACCACTTTTAAACTTTAACTGTGGTAAGCTTTAACAGTGCCATGTTCAAATTTGTGGGAGAATTAGGATCTTTCAAGAACTAGGATATTTTATTTTATTTTTTATTTTTTTAAAGATTTTATTTATTTATTTGAGAGAAAGAGCACAAGCAGGAGGAACAGCAGGCAGAGGGAGAAGCAGGCTCCCGGTCGAGCAGGGAGCCCAATGCGGGACTCGATCCCAGGACCCCAGGACCATGACCTGAGCCGAAGGCAGATGCTTAACCGAGCCACCCAGGTGCTCTGAGAATTAGGATAATTTAAAAACTATATCGATAGTCTGTTGAAATGTATGCTTTTAAAAGAAGTAGAGGCTTAAAACAACAATGAGATATTACTGCACACCTGTTAGAATGGCCTAATTCTGGAACACTGGTGGCACCAAATGCTGGTGAGGATGAGGAACAACAGGAAAAGTCAAAAATTGCTGGTGGGAATGCAAAATGGAATGACTACTTTGGAAGACAGTTTGGCGGTTTCTTGCAAAACTAAACATATTCTTACCATATGATCGAGCAATCTCGCTCCTCAGCTGAAAACTCATGTCCACACAAATACCTGTGCGTGGATGTTTATATCTGCTTTATTCATAACTGCTATAGTTGGAATCAACCAAGATGTTCTTCAGTAGGTGAATGGATAAATAAACTGGCACAGCCAGACAGTGGAATATCTTTTGGTGCTAAAAAGACATCAGCCATTGAGCCGTGAAAAGACAAGGAGGAACCTTAAATACACACGGGTCAGTGAAGCTGCATCCTGCATGGTTCCAACTATAGGACATTCTGGAAAAGGCAAAATCTTTTGTGTTTGTGAGTTGGGGGGTGGGGGGAGATGAGTAGGCAGAGCACAGAGGATTTTTAGGGCAGTGAATGTACTCTGCATATTAATATAATGACGGGTATATGTAAAAAAAAATCCTCATGTTCACTTACCTGTCAGAATTGTCCTCTCCCATTGGACTCTCCTCCAAATTCTCCATAAAGTACCAAAAACTAAATTAAAATTTGATTGCGTTCATTAACAGCACAGGTTGTTAAATATGTTCAGTTTTCAGCCTTCCTGTTCTATCTGAGAGCCTGTGCTGGGCCCTGCCCAGGTTCTGATGCGGGGGCCTTCGAGTCTGGGGGAGAGAGCCCAGGAGGCTTGAGGCTAAGGCTGTGTAAGTCATTGAGAAGCCGAGCAGTGTGCACTGGCAATGTTCTTTTTATTGGCTGCAGGGTATTCCACTATGAATTGGACCATAATTTCTCTACCCAGCCTCTATTGATGACCTTTTAGGGTATTTCAAATATTTTGATATTACACACATTGCTGCAATGAACATCTTTAAACCTATTCCATGCAAACATATGCAAAGGTAATGGTTGCGTATAATCTTCAATGTAAAATTGCACAGTAAAATCATGTGCACATTGTGAAAGATACTGCCGACCTGACATCCAAAGAAATTGTACCATTTCATATTATCTCCAATGATGTGTGAGATGCCACTTTCTCCACAACTTTACTCACACTGGGAATTAACAAACTTTTGAATCTTGGCCAGTCTCACCAGTGAAAAAAATATTCTCTCATTGTTCCTGTAATTTTCATTTCTTTAAGAAAAGTTGCATTTTAGGGCGCCTGGGTGGCTCAGTTGGTTGGGCGACTGCCTTCGGCTCGGGTCATGATCCTGGAGTCCCGGGATCGAGTCCCACATCGGACTCCCTGCTAGGCGGGGAGTCTGCTTCTCCCTCTGACCCTCCCCCCTCTCATGTGCTCTCTCTCTCTCTCATTCTCGCTCTCTCAAATAAATAAATAAAATCTTTGAAAAAAAAAGTTGCATTTTATTCATGTTTATGGGCCTTTTGTGTTTCTACTTTTGTAAAGTAGAAACTATAATTTCCTTTGCCCCTTTTCCCCCCTACTGGTTTGCTCATTAAATATTTTTCTGTATTGATCTGTAAAAGCTCTTTGTTTATCATGGGAATTCGTCTTTTTTTTTTAGTTTTTGGTAAGTATTTTAGAACAGTTTTTAGATTTACAGGGAAATTCAGAAGATAGTACAGAGAATCCCCATATACCCTACAGTCAGTTTCCCCTATGAACATCATACACGAGTATGGTACATTTGTTACACGAATGAACCAATATTGATATGTTATTATTAACTAAAATCCATAGGTTATTCAGATTCCTTAGTATTTCCCTAATGTCCTTTTTCTGTTCTAGGGTCCCATCCGGATACTGCGTTACATTTAGTTGTCGTGCCTCCTTAGGATCCTGTTGGCTCTGACAGTTTCTCAGACTTTCCTTGTTTTGTTTAAGATTTTTATTTGTTTATTTGAGAGAGAGTGAGACAGAGAGAGAGAGAGAGCGCACAAGCAGGGGAGGGGCAGAGGGAGAGGGAGAAGCAGACTTCCCGTTGAGCAGGGAGCCTGACAAGGGCTCCGTCCCAGGACCCCGAGATCATCAGCTGAGCTGAAGGCAGACACTTACCGGACTGGGCCATCTAGGTGCCCCTCGGACTTTCCTTGTTTTTGATGACCTTGACAGTTCAGGACGTACTGGTCTTTTTGTAGAACATCCCTCAACTGGAATTTGTCTGATGTTTTTCTCACAATTAGAGAAAACCCCTCATGATTAGGGGTTATGAACTTTTGGGAGAAGGATCACAGGGATGGAGTGCCGAGTCATCACATCATATCAAGGGTACATACCATCAACGTGATCCCAGTCCATACTGACTTTGGTCACCTGGCTGAGTTAGTGTTTGTCAGGCTTCTCTGCTGGAAGGTTACTGTTCCCCTCCCCCTTCCCATAGAGTACTCTTGGGAAGGAAGTTACTATGTGACGCTCACCTTTAAGTACAGTGGAGTTGTGATCTGCTCCCTGAAGGGCAGAGTTTTTACATATATTGTTTGGAATTCTTCTGCATGGAAGATTTATCTCTTTCCCCCATTTATTTATTTATTCATTTATTTATATCAGTATACACTCATGGATGTTTGCTTTTTATAAGAGCTTTATTTTTTTATTTTTAAAAAATATTCTTTTAAAGATTTTATTTATTTATTTGAGAGAGAGAGAGAGAGTGCAAGCAGGGGGAGGGGCAGAGGGAGAAGGAGAAGCAGACTCCCTGCTGAGCGGGGTGCCTGATGTGGGACTCGATCCCAGGACCCTGGGATCACGACCTGAGCTGAAGGTAGACGCTTAACTGACTGAGCCACCCAGGTGCCCCTAGAGCTTTATTAAAATAGAATTCACATATCCTACAACTCACCCATTGAATGTGTACATTTCAGTGGTTTTTAGTATTTCACAGAGTTATGCAACCACCACCATAAGCGATTTTAGAACATTTTCATCTCCCTGTAAAGAAACCCCATAATCATTAGCAGTACTCCATCACCTCCATTGGCTTCCAACTCTCCTCTCCCCCCTCCCTAACCCCAGCCTTAGGCCAGCACAAATCTACTTTCTCTAAGGATTCGCTTATTCCGGACATTTCATACGAACAGAATCGTACAGCATGTGGTCTTTTGCCACTAGCTTCTTTCACTTGGCCTGATGTTGTCAAGGCTCAGGGTTCAATGCCTGCCTGACCTACCCCAGGGTTAACTGAAAAAATAGGTGTAACCTGTAAAGCGCCTGACTGGTTTATCTTTTGGTGATGGGTTGCGTCCTCCTGGAGGTGTCACCCGACCCCCAGAACCTGGGGCCTGTTTCTAGGAGCAGCTTCTGCCCTCCCTCTTCCCATTCCCTTCAAAATGTCCCTGACTATGCTCAGGGCTCTTGACTGTTACTCTCCCAGAGATAATCTGAGCAGCTGCTTCTTGCTCAGGTTTTAATGGTTGACAGGGGCTTACAGGGTGAGCCTCTGCAGTGTTTAATCTCCCCCAGAGTCCAGTTCAACAGGATTTCAGGTACATGGCAGGTTAATGCGGGATATATGTGGGAATGGCTGCTGTTCCTTCAGTGTGGTCCAATACAGCAGATACGTGACGTTAATACATTGGGCTCGTTAATAGAGATCATCGGTGCCAGAGCATTCTGTGAAGGAAGCTTCCCACGGATGTGATGAATTGATCGGTGTTGTTGTTGTGACTTTGGCGAGAGGGCTGCGCGAGGATGTTGCAGGGGTTTCAGAGGTGATCAGACACGATCTTTACACTTAGCAGGAGACAGACAGGCACATAAATAACTCATGTAAAGGCGGGTAGAGAGCAACGTTGTGATCAAGGTTAAGCGAGGCCTCGCTGGAGCCTGGCTCTTCATTCTGGTTAGAGCATCGGGGACAGACTCTTAGAGGCAGTGTTGTTTGAGGAGTTGAGGCGAGGCGGGCAGATCTGGGGGAGAGATGGAGGGAGGGCAGTTCAGGTCAGAGCACAGCCTGAGCAAAGCCTCTGAGGTAAGAACAGGCAGGGCATGCTTAGAGAAGGACAGACAGATGAGACATGCGGGGGCCCATGTGTGTGATGTGGAGGGGGTGGCCTGACATGGTGAGAAAGGCTGGAAAGGAACAAGTGGGAGAGATCGGGCTCTCAGGTGAGCAGTTTGGAAGATACTTGATATGCAGTGGGAGGACACTAACAGTTTGGGGCAGGGGTCTGGGTTGGGAAGTGGGGGCTGGTATGGGGGAGGGAGAGGATGTGTGTGTGTGTGTGTGTGTGTGTGTAGGGGGCTGGCTAGAAGGACACTGGATGCCATGAGCTGACTGCATGTATGACCTCGGACAAGTTCAGTCCCCTCCCCTGGCCTCTTCTTTCTCATCTCTGAAACGGAATCGACCTGTTCCGGGGGTTTGCTGTGAGGCTTAGAGGCTGTGGGTTTGTCCATCGGGGGTAAAGCACGTAAGGCCCGTGACTTGGTGAAGGCCGATGGGGATGGTGGTGGGGAGGGACAGACGGTAAAGAGGACACGTGGCAAGGGATTCCCTCACATTATTTCATGTAAGCCTTGCCCCAACCCTTCAAAGTGGGTGTTATTGTCACTCCTATGTTACTGACGAGGAGTCTGGGACTCGTGGTGGGAAGATCACTCAGCTACAGTTGGTAAGTTGAATCCAGGCCAGGGTGCCTGCAGGTGGAGGACAGGGCCTTCCACCTGCCTCACGGGAGTGGAAGGAGAGGGAGGCGGAGGTGGTGCTTGTAGCTGAGGGGGTTTGCATCCCGCACAGAGGCACAGGGGAGTGGTGAGTGAGGAGAGAATTTGGGCGCGCATGGTCCCGGAGTGGGTCTACTTCTCCTGCAGCCTGGGGGCCTGTGTGTGCTTGGTGGGGTCAAGGGCAGCGCTGTTGTGGTCTATTAGCCTGGAAGTGAGGGGACATCACTATCAGGTTTTGGTTCTGCCACATCTTTGGGCAAGCCCTGTGCCTGCTCTGGGCCGCATGTCCTCATCTGTAAAACAAAGCCCTTGGAACAGATGAGTGACCTCTGGGGGTTCTCCTCGTCCTAATGACCTAAGACTTCACGATCAGCAGAGTTCTCAAATTAAAAAAGAAAAAAAGACACTTTTTTGAAAACATAGTATGCTCATGGTTCAAATTCAAAAAGCACTAAAGCAGTGCTCCTCAGCCACTCCGTTCCCCTTCTTGGAGGCAACTGGTATTACCAGTTTCTCCCGCAGAGATGGTAACAGTGTCATTCAGGGCTGAGTGCCAAGGAGTGCAAGGACGGGGAAAGGTGTAGAAACTTGTCATCAGAATAGGATGGGATCAATCAGGTGGGCTTCCTGGAGGAACCACACTTTGAACCAGGTTTTACAGGAGGGCAGTCATCTTGGCGCAGGAAGCACATCACAGAGGAGGGTCACGTCCCAGGCGGAAGTCACGGTCTTCCCTCCCAAACCTGCTCCTGTCCAGCATGAATGGCACTGTGGCCAACTGCCCGCCCCAACTAGGAACTGGGGAACAACTTTGCTGCCGGTCTCCCCTTCACCCATGTCCAGCCCATCACCCTGTACAGCCAACACTGCCTCCTTAGCTCACTCAAGAGTCCTCCCATTTTTTTTTTTTAAAGATTTTATTTATTTGACAGAGAGAGACACAGCGAGAGAGGGAACACAAGCAGGGGGAGTGGGAGAGGGAGAAGCAGGCTTCCCGTGGAGCAGGGAGCCCGATGCGGGGCTCGATCCCAGGACCCTGGGATCATGACCTGAGCCGAAGGCAGACGCTTAACAACTGAGCCACCCAGGTGCCCCACAATTTTTTTTTCATAGCACTTTCTGTAGTTCGTGGTTTCTCCCTCTCTCTCTCTTTCTCTCTCTGTCTCTGTCTCTGTCTCTCTCTCTCTCACACACACACACACACACACACACACACACACACACCATGTAGAATAGGTAATACCTCTCCTGTATGAAAATATACATTGTTAAAAAGTCACTCTCCCATGCCTCCATTCACCCAGTTCTGTTTTTATTAGCTTTTGTGTTTCCAGAATTTCTTTCTATAAAGATAAACAAATATGAATTCATATTTTATTCCCTCCCCCTTTTTTAACATAAATTACACATATGGCTATTTCTGCACTTTTTTTTTTATCTTAACAATGTATCTTTTTTTTAAAAAGATTTTATTTATTTATTTGAGACAGAATGAGAGATAGAGAGCACGAGAGGGAAAGGGTCAGAGGGAGAAGCAGACTCCCTGCTGAGCAGGGAGCCCGATGTGGGACTCGATCCCAGGACTCCAGGATCATGACCTGAGCCAAAGGCAGTTGCCCAACCAACTGAGCCACCCAGGCGCCCCTTAACAATGTATCTTGAAGATCTTTGCATGATAGTGCACAGAGAATACCCTCATTTAAAACATTTTTAATGACTGCACACTTTTTTCCATATGGTTGTACCATAATTTATTTAACTAGTCTCCTACTGATGACTGCTTAGGCTGTTCCCAGACTTTTGCTCTTATAAACAATGCCACAGGTGGCACCTGGCAGTTGGAAGAGTATGCGACTCTCGATCTTGGGGTCTTAATCTTGGGGTCGTGAGTTTGAGCCCCATGTTGGGTGTAAGGATTACTAAAAAAACAAAAAAAACCCAAAAGAACCCCCCAAAACCAATGCCCCACATAACCTTGTTCACATGGTAGAATCTGTAGATAAATTCTCTGAAAGGGCATCCTTGTCCTACAAAGGAAGTGCACCTGTAATTTATTTTTTTAATTAAAAAATTTTTAAAGATTTTATTTTATTTTATTTATTTTTCTAAATTAATTTATTTGACAGAGAGAGAGAGAGAGAGCGCACAAGCAGGGGGAGTGGCAGGCAGAGGGAGAAGCAGGCTCCCTGCTCCAGAGGCAGTCGCTGAACCAACTGAGCCACCCAGGCGCCCTAAAGATTTTATTTTTAAGCAATCTCTATACCTAGCCTGGGGCTTGAACTTACAACCCTGAGATCAAGAGTCACACGCTCTACCGACTGAGCCAGCCAGGCGCCCCTACACTTGTAATTTAGACAAGTGTTGTCAGGTTGTCCAGCAGAGGAGTTATCCCAACTGACACTCTTGCAGGTAATGTATGAGAGGGCCTATCTGTAATGATATATTTGTTCATGTGACTATTTGGTGGTTTCTCTCTCCAGAAGACTGTAAACTCCAGGGATTAAGTCTCTCTTGCTCATCATCATAGATACTCAATAAATTTTGAATTCATGAATGGATTCACACTTCAGGAGGGGGTGGCCAGAGTGGGAGGGACCCGCTTGTCTTCACCTTGCCCAGCCCAGCTTCCTTCATTCTTACTGTAGGCTCACTGTCCATCCAGACAGTGACTGAGACCCTGTGAGAGGTTCTGGAAGAACCTAATCCTGACATCTGCCTCATGACCCCCACTCCAGGGCAGCCCTTCTCCTGCTGGGAAATCAGGAAGTCTAGTATCTCAGTCCTATAAGGAGCTTGGAAAATGAGCCCTTGTCTAATGCTTGAATCCCCTGCCTAGCCTCTGCTTACATTCTTCCAGCGACAGGGACAGGGAACTCACCCTTCCAGGTGACTCCTTTCAATTTTAGACAGCTAACTTTCAGAAAGCTTTTCCATCAGTGAGTTGAAACCCTGTAGCTGCCTCCTCTTCAGGGTATTCTAACCGTGACCTTGTGGAAACAGGGCTTTCTGGCAGATGAGCAGGAGGGAGGTTTGGGAACAGGTACCCCTCAGCGATCTTTTTCCAGCAAGCAGGGTCAACTTCTCAAAGAAGCTGTGCAGAGTGCTGCCTGCCACCCGCTCACTCTCTCCTGTCCTGCTCGCAGGTACGTGCAGGAAGGACGGTTCCGAGTTGAGGAGAGGACCCTGACAGCCTTCCAGTGGCTTTACAGTCCACAGCAGCATCGCATCCTCAGCCGCGCCGACCTTGAGTCCCCCTCCAGGTAAAGGGACCCACAGCCCTTGTTCTCCAAAGGCGGTACTTACGAGCCGCCCGCACAACGGTCTGCAAAGCTGCCATGGGGGACCACTGCCCTCAGGGCAGAGGACCCTCCCAGGGTTCTGGAAAGAGTATGTCAGCCTGGGTGCTTGTTCAGCCTAGAAGGCACGGAGTGATTTGAGGCAGATCACTGCCTCTGCTTTCTCCTCTGTAAAATGGGTATGATTATACATTCCCTGCCTTCTATCAGGAAGATCATGAGTTTCAAGGGAAATGACGCCTACAGAGAATCCTAAGGCCTAGGGGTCAGTTGGTTCCTCTTTAAGAGGGAGAGTGGCTGGCATATTTGCTGGGCTGCCTCCCCATCCCTCCTTGACCTGGGTGGATGGAGCCAGCCCTGCCTTCCTCATCTCCTCCTTCCTTCCTCAGGCATCCAGCTGGGAGCCTGAGTCTGAGTGAGGGGCTGGGAGAAGAGGGCTTTTCCTGGCCCAGATCCCTGCTCCCAGCCTCCTGCCCCCTCTTCAACCACACTGGACTGATGTGATGAGCATTAGCAGTCTCCACAGAGATCCTGGGTAACCCTGTTGCAGCCTCAGCCCTTCCCAAGGCTTTTGCTAGACCTGACCCTGAACCTTTCTTCCACGTTCCCCCTCAAGACCACTTTGCACCAGCTCCTAAATGAGTAGACCCTCACAGCCAAGAGTGAGCAAGCCCCACTTCCCCGGAGTGGTTTAAATGAAAGAAGAGTGGAGGTGGTATCATTTGGGGGGTATACCATGGGCTAGCCAACAAGAGAACAGGGGTGATGCTCTACTGCTTCTCCCCAGCCGACCCCAGGAATAAGATTTAGAAGTCGCTGGGAGACTTCACCTCCTAGATATCTGCCAGGAATCCTATTTAGCTAAGAGCAGTGCATCTGCTCCCTCTTGTCTCATCGAGATTTCAGTAGGTACAGGAAACAGTGAGGTGGCCGGGTACTCTGGATCTCGATCTGATACTCTGGAGGAAGAATTAATGGGAGGATGATGTGGAAATGACAGGAACTCTGGGGAAGGTGACTCTGGCCACCTGTGAACTCTCGGTAGTCAGGGAGTGGGTAGTCAGATGAGTGCCCTGGACTCCGGAGGGTGGATTTCAAATAATGTAGAGAAAAGACAGAAAATCCCCTGGAGCTTGAGGCAAGACTATTGGGAAGGCTGCCAAAATGAAATTCTGAGTGTATAGCTGTGAATGCTTGCAGGGAAAAAGAAAGAGGCCAGTGTGGCTGCCCTGGGAGCAGGGGAGCGACACATGGACATGAGGGCACAGGGTTGGGGTCAGTTGCAGGCAATGTGCAAAACCCTAATGTGTGCCATTCGCCTCTGACATAATAAAGTAGCTTCTCCCTCACCTTCTCTCCTTTCCTTCAAAGTTCTTGCCACTATCTGACCTTCTCTTGTTGGTCTATTTGTTCATTGTCCATGACACCGCTCCCCCTCATAAGCTTTATGAGGGCAGGGCCTTCTCCAGCTTGTTTTTTGCTGTATCCTGAGGCCCTGTGTCAGCGAAGGAGTTCATGAAACGGGTACTGGGGGAATGACAGACAAACACAATGCAGGCTCAGAACCTGTAGGAAGGCTGGGAGAGAGGCTAGCCTCCCAGACTCCAAGACAGGTGGGCCAGCAGAGGGTGAGTACCGGAGGATGAGCCCTCCTGCCCACGCAGGTGGCCTGGGGCTGACAGAGCTGCTGCCTTCTGAGCCAAAGAGCAAGAACGCATTTGGGAGTCACAGCAGTAGGGGCGCCTGGGTGGCTCTGTCGGCTCAGGTCATGATGCCAGGGTCCTGGGATCGAGCCCCGCGTCAGATTCCCTGCTCAGCGGGGAGTCTGCTTCTCCTTCTTCCACTCCCCTGCTTGTGCTCTCTATCTCTGTCAAATAAAGAAATACACACAATCTTAAAAAAAAAAGAAAAGAGAGAGAGTCACAGGAGTAGAGCTGAGTCCTTGGAGGAGGGCAGCAATCATCAGACAGGATGGAGCCATTTGGAATAAAATCAGCTTTCATACTTGGGAAGGCTACATCCCAGGGGAGTTGAAGAGGAGGCTGCCATATTCTGTACTAATTTTTGTGACAGAATATTAATAGTTAATTTTTTGAGGGCTTATTATGTGTCATGTGTAAATGCTTTATAAGAATAAATTGATTTAATCTTCATAACAATGCTATGATTTAAGTACTCTTGTTCTCCCCATTTTTCAGATGACGCAACCAAGGCACAGGGGTTAAATAACAGCTAGTCAGTTGCAGTGCATATAACCACCATGCACACTGCCTCTTAGAGAACAAGGTGTGTGCCCAAAGGCAGGAGATAGTTAAGGTAATGTCTATCTTTACAAAGAGGAAATAAGTCCAGAAACCATAAATAAGGAACTCAGGATTTGTCCTGGTCACATTTCAGAGTTTGTTTTTAAAGAGATGATTTGGTAGAGGTAGATGATCAGCAGCAGCAAGTGAATTTGCTGAGAACCCATCCTGCTGGGGGAAGCTTATTCACTTTTCCGATTAGTTTTCTAGACTAGAAAGTAGGTTGGGGGTGGCAGAGCAGAAGACTGTAGTTCTGGGTCTGATGAGTGGGCTGCCATTGGCTGCGTCCCGCTCCACATGTTTATGAGTAGGCTGTTGAGGAAGGATGTGGAGAGCTGGTGACATTGCTGATGGCAGGAACCTGGGCACCATCCCAACAGGCAAGATGGCAGAATGGGGACCCAAAATGCCCTGGAGGCTGGATTCCAGGTCCAAGTCTAGTAGGTACAATTTAACAGGGATGAAGGAGAAATCTATTTTGGCCTCCAGTCCTGCCTATACCTGGGAGCGAGACAAGGGAATCAGAGCTGTCTGAGGGGTTCCGATTGACTAGAAGCTTGGGTCTGGCCCCATGATTTAGGTTTTAAGAAAATGCTTGCATCTTGGGGCTGCAAGAGCTCAGAGCAGAGTCCAGCGCAGGGGAAGGAAGGCCCTGCTGTTCTGAGTCTCAGACTCTAAGAGGAAGGTTCCTTCATTTGTTCATTTGTTTGGTGGACTGGGGCTGAGTGCCTTTCCTCTGGTAACACTGCACCAGATATTACCCTGGAATGGCTGAGCAGGTTGCATTTCAGGATGATGGACAAAGCTGCTGAAAGGACTCAGACCATGGGCGGGCCACCTCTGTCTTCCTTTCTTCCTTCTCCCTGCTCTGGGTCAGGCCTTGGTGTTACAGGGTCTCGTGGTAAGGCAGATAAGGATTCTGCCTCCATGGGGCACATATTCTAGTGGGAGATAGACCATAGACGCATAGACAAGAGAATTTCCTCTGACGACCAGGGTGCTGAAGGTGCTAAAACAGGGCATCAAGAAAGGGGGACCAATGTGTGTGTGTGTGGGGACTTTGGATGAGGTGGAAGGCCTCTCTGAGCAGCTGAGTCCTGAAGGATGCAAGGGTAGCCATATGGAGAAGCTGCTGGTGGATAGGGGAAGGGGACACAGGAGATGGGATGGAAGAGAATTGCAGGGGCGGGGAACAGCAAGGACAAGGCGCTGAGTATATTCTAGAAGCAGAAGGCCATTGTGGCCAGAGCAGAATGATGCTGTGGTCAACAGACAGAAGGGAGGCAGATTTCCATGAAGCTAAAGAATGGCTTTTAGCACGTAGATTTGCCCGAGGACAGCATGGGCTGCCCCCTGAGGTGTACAAGCCGTATTCCAGAGGCCGCCTGGTGTGCGGGTTACCAAGGAAAGGACTCAGGCATCCCAAAGGCTGCCTAGAGGACCCCTTCAAGTTCGGGAGCGTCCTTGGTCTGGCAGAAGCTGGGAGGAAGTCTGTGGAGTGAACGAGGGAAACCCGGCTGCCAGGTACAAAGCAGGGGCAGCTTCAGGGCTTTGGCCGTCCCAGAGGCCTCCTGCCTCCAAGTCCAGAAAACACTGTACCTCCTCGCTAGGCTCACCCCACACAGAGCTGGAGAGAGCCTCGGAGTGTCCACCTCAATAGACCAGGAACCCAGGGATCTTTCCACACCTCCCCTCCCCACCGCTCCGGGGCCCCATGCTCCAGAAACTTCTGTGGGCTGGTGGGCTGTTCCCTCCTCTCCCCCGGGTCCCTTGGGCGCGCCCGCCCCGCCTCGCGCCTTTGTTCCCCAGGAGCCGCCTCGGGAAGCTTGCTAGCGCGGGCGACGAGAGCTTCTCCCGTGCGGGCTCGGCACTCGGGACCCGCCGCAGCTCCTCCCGCCCCGGCCCCCCCTTCAGCAGCTGCGCGGCGGCGGCGCTGGGCTAGCTGGGCGGGCACCGCCAGGACCCGGGCGCAGGCGGAGCGGGCCGGGCGCGCCCCTAGCAGGCGGGCGCGCGGCTCGGGCGGCGGGGGGCGCGCCCGCCAGGTGTGCGGGCGGCCGGCGGGCGCGGAGGGCGCAGCTTTGTGCGTTCGCAGCAGCCGGCCGGCCGTGCGCGTGTGCGGCGGCAGTGACTGCGCACGCGGCTGGGCGGGCTGCGAGGGAAGCCCGCCGCCGGGAGGGGGCTTGGGTCCGGATGGAGGCGGGAGGACGCCGCCGTTGCGGGCGCACGGGCGGGGTGAGCCGCCGCCGCTGACTGTTGACATTCTGTCCGCGTCGAGGAGTGAGCTCTGGGCGCCGTGCGTCGGAGAAGGTCAGTGGGTCCTGGGCTGGGTGGGGATTCCATGCACAGCCTGGATCGGGGCGCGAGTCCTGGGTGTGACTGAGCGTGGAACCGGGGTGTCTGTTGCGAGTGTAAATGCGTGTGTTTGCAAAGAGAAATGCAGCCCGTACGTGTGTGAGCTCTGTGCTCCGATTGCACAGGGCATTTAAGCGTAATGGGCTCTGTTTGGCAGATGGGGTGACTGTCCTCAGCAGTCCATGCGGGTGGGGCGTTGCGCACACACATCACGTTTCGGGGTGTGTGTGTGTGCCTGAGGCAGACGTTGCTCAGCCCTTGTCAAAGTCTTTGGCTAGAGAAGCTGACCGAGGTGGAGGTCAGAGGTGGGGTGTTTACAGGTGGTGGCAGAAGGAAACAGCCAGGAACCCCAGGAGGACCCTGTGGCTAGTCTGGGTTAGTTTTTTTTTTTTTTCCTTTCCTCCTCAAAGGGCATAAACCCCACCCCATCGTCGCTCCAACCTGTGCCTGTTGCGGAGAGGGCGGCCAGGATGGCGGGGTGCTGGCAGAGAGGCCTTAATGGACCTCAGGGGCAGGGCCAGCCACCAGCCTGCTCCTCATTTCTGGAGGCCCTGGGTGAGGGCGTGTGGGAGAGCCAGCCTTGGGTGGGGGGCTAGGGCAGGTGTGTGTTCAGGGGACCTCAGGACTGCGTAGAGTCCACTTGGTTTTGCCACCACCAGATATTGCGTGTCTGGACCAGGGAGCTGGTTGGGGGGACATCCTTCTTCCTCCTCATCTGTTTCCTGTAGCTCCCGCTACACCCTCCTTAACAAACCCAAGGGCATTTATATGCAAGTGGGGTTTGGGCTCTGAATGCTGGAGATCTGCCTCTGTTGAGTGGCCCCCTTCAGAGCAGCCTCCCTAGGGAATAATAGGGTTGTCCTGGGCCGGGTGCCAGGGCTCTTGGGTTCCTTTCATGCTTTGTGACACTGCGGCTTTGCCTTAAGCCCCACAGGCCTCAGTTTCCCATGCAGAGGGAAGGAGCCCCCCCCCCCTTTGCTGCGGGTTAAGGAGGATCCAAACAGCTGCCAGGGTAGGGGTGGGGTTGGGCAGGGAGGCTGGGAGTGACTCAGGGCTCTGAGGTCCCAGGAGTGATTTCCCCCAGGCAAGTCCCATCACATCTTTGTGACTTGGTCAGGAGTTGCGGGAGGCTCTGTCCTCACCTCCAAGCAGGTGTGTTGGGTTTTCTGAGTCCAGGGATGGGGCAGTGTGGGCGTCTGCTAGTTCTGGCTGCTCAGGCTTCAAGAAGCTACCTGAGGTCCCCCCTCCCTTCCAAGACTTGTGTTGAAGATTGGGGAGGCGCTTGGGGGGTCTGCTTGGGGGCTGGGATGGGGGACTGGAGCTGAAGAGCCCCAGAAGTTTCTGGATAGAGGCAGATGCTACGCGTAAGTAGGGCCAGGGCATATCTAGCTGGGACTCCTGCTCAACCCAGCATGTTGGAGCAATTTGGTAGAGGTGGCGTCAGTTCCAGAGAGATGACCCTCCTGTGGCAGGTACCCTCATCCTCTCTCTGTTCCCTGCACCCTGTCTGGAGCAAGTGTGGCTGAGCCACTGGGGTTCAGAATGACTTGAACCTTGAGGAAAAGGGACCCTGGCATGGATGGTGGTAGCAGCAGTAGCTGGTTCAGCATAAAGGCCCTGTGGTTACTCGGACCTGGGTTCGTATCCCAGCCCCTCCACCCTCTCACTGTGTCTCCACCGGTGTTCCCCCAAAGCAGAAGCTGCTTGTGTGTGGTGGTTTATTTGGGAAGTGGTCTTGGGAAGCAAGGGCGCGGCAAAGGGCATGAAGGGGAAAAGGGGAAAGCATGGGGCGGCTGGCTGGCTTAGTTCATGGAGCATGGGACTCTTGATCTCGGGGTTGTGAGTTCAAGACCCACGTTGGGTGTAGAGCTTACTTAAAAAAAAAATAGAAAAGGGGACAACATTACAAGGATGCATTTTTTTAAAAAATATTTTATTTATTTATTTGAGACAGAGAGAGAGAGTGCACACAGGAGCGGGGGTGGGGGCAGGAGTAGAAGGAGAAGCAGATGCCCCGCTCAGCAGGGAGCCCAACGATGTGGGACTCGATCCCAGGACCCCAAGATCATGACCTGAGCTGAAGGCAGATGCTTAACTGACTGAGCCACCCAGGCGCCCCAAGGATGCTTTTTTTTTTTAAGATCTATTTGTTTATTTTAGAGAGAGAATGAGCATGAGGGGTGGGGCAGAGAAAATCTCAAGCAGGTTGTGCGCTAAGTGCAGAGCCTGTCGTGGGGCTCGATCCCATGACCCTGAGATCATGACCTGAGTGGAAACCAAGAGTCGGATGCTTAACTGCACCACTCTGGTGCCCCAGAATACATTATTTTTATGACCACCATTCTGTCCTGGGCAGTCTCCTGAGGAGCCTTATGGAATGCATTTCAGAACTGTCCTGTTGGGGAGAGAAATAGGGAAGCGTTCATCCATCAGCACTCTTCCCCACTGGACAGGATGACTCTGTGGACATTAACACCCACATGCTTGCAGGCTGCACCTGTGTGAGACCCATGTAGGTTCTTTTTTTTTTTTTTTTTAAAAATTGTATTTTTTAATTTTTTTTAAAAAGATTTTATTTATTTGAGAGAGAGAGAATGAGAGATAGAGAGCACGAGAGGGAAGAGGGTCAGAGGGAGAAGCAGACTCCCCGCCAAGCAGGGAGCCCGATGTGGGACTCGATCCCGGGACTCCAGGATCATGACCCGAGCCGAAGGCAGTTGCCTAACCAACTGAGCCACCCAGGCACCCCCCCCACATAGGTTCTTGCGGGCATCCCACACTGCAGCCTCAAGGAAGGCCCCATACAGCCCTCGGGGGTGAAGTTTTGCACGTGGACCATATGCTGCTTCACAAAGGCTTCAGGGAGCTGGTTGTTGCTGATGTGGCTGGAGTAGGAAGTAGGGCAAGAGAGGGTTTGAAGTGGCATACTGAGGTATCCAGCACACTGCATGACCTTGGGCAAATTACCTAACTTCTCTTGAGCCTCATTTTCCTTATTGGGGGTTATAAGTGTTAAATAAGGTATTTATTGAATTTTTGGACATGGTGATGGGTCCTAAAATATATTTCTGTATAGTTGGGAAGATAGCACATTCTGGGGGGCTCAGACATTCAATCAGTCACATGGAGGAGGAGGTGGATTAAGTGACCTCTAAAGATGCCCCCACGCCTCCACCCCCCTCAGCCCCTGGCAGTAGAATCTGGGGCTCCAGGGCCAGACACCTGCCCTGGTCAGTTCCTCCTGGAGCTGCAGCCCCATTTCCCAGATCCCCTGGAGGGCTCTGTTGCGCAGTCTGTGAACTGGAGCCAGCACGCCCTGCCCCTGGGCCGGCTGCTCAGAGGTGCCTCTTGCTGGGCTTGTCCCTGGCAGTGGACAGAGGGAGGCGAGGGGTGTGGGTGGCTTGAAGCAAGTGCTTGGAAGAGGAGTGGCAGGAGGGCAGGTGCCGGCGGGTGGAGGTGGCAGATGGTTGTGGGCACGGGTCTGGGCCACAGTCAGTGGGGAGTTCAGTACAGGGGAATAGAGAGCAGAGAGGGAAGGGCGAAGGTGGCCAAGAGTGAGGAGGAGCCAGGCCTTCGGGGTGGGGTGGGCAGCCTGGGTGCCTGGGGCAGGCCTCTGGGAGAGCGACGAGAGCTAAGGGATGACCTGACCATGGTTGAGGATTAGTTGGGCCCAGGCAGGCTTCGGATTTCAGAGTATAGCGCCTAGATTTGGCCTCCTCATTCTCTGCCCCCTGCGTGTCTCCCAGCCCCTCTCTGGCCACCACCTGCTTTGGCAGCCAAGATGCTGACCGCAAACACTTGGGTCCTGTCGAGGACGTGCCTCTGCCAAGGCCTTGTGTCGTGGTGGCCCTGGTCTCCCGAGCCCACCTGCTGTCTCTGAGAAACATGCCATCCCCTCGGGGAGACGTCCCAGGTGGGGAAGGGGCCCAGCCGCCTCGTGCTCATGCACGGGCACCTCAGGTTCCTGCATCCACCCCTCTGCCTGCAGGCGAGGTCACAGGCAGCCTGGGGTGGGGGGGCGGTGTTCAACAGCCACGCTCTTCATTTACAGCCATTTAAAGATCTCTCTGACCTCTGCAATTTGGAACTCCTTTCGTTTTTAATAAATTTAGTAAAAAAGAAAAATTGGTAATGCTAGTGTATCCACCTCCTCCCTTTTTATTTATTTATTTATTTATTTATTTTTTAAAAGATTTTATTTATTCTCGGGCGCCTGGGTGGCTCAGTTGGTTAAGCGACTGCCTTCGGCTCAGGTCATGATCCTGGAGTCCCGGGATCGAGTCCCGCATCAGGCTCCCTGCTCGGCAGGGAGTCTGCTTCTCCCTCTGACCCTCTTCCCTCTCGTGCTTTCTATCTCTCATTTTCTCTCTCTCTCAAATAAATAAATAAAATCTTTAAAAAAAAGATTTTATTTATTCATTTGAGATACAGAGCGAGAGAGAGAGAGCATGAGGAGGGGGAGAGGCAGAGGGAGAGGGAGAAGCAGGCTTCCCGCTGAGCCAGGAGCCCGATGTGGGGCTCGATCCCAGGACCCTGGGATCATGACCCGAGCTGAAGGCAGACGCTTAACCATCTGGGCCACCCAGGCGCCCCTATTTATTTTTTAAATAAGGTTTTATCTATTTATTTGTCAGAGAATCCGAGGGCGCAAGCAGGGGGAGAGGCAGAGGCAGGCTCCCAACGTGGGGCTCGATCCCAGGACTCTGGGATCATGACCTGAGCCGAAGGCAGATGCTAAACCGACTGAGCCACCCGGGCGCCCCACCTCGTCTCTTTTTAAAGAAGACTTCTTTATGGAGCCAGATGACAGTCTCTTCTTGCCCACACCTCTCTTTGAATGCTTTGGTGCTTGTCTAGTGGGAAGTTCTGCTTCATGTCTGATCTTAGCCAGCAATGCTGTAGTTGGTTTTTATTTGCCACAACCCTTCGGGGCTTCTGTACAGTTATAAGGGGATTCCTCTCCACCTGCTCAAAATGTAAAGCAGCGATAGGGGCTCTCATGGCAGGTGGGACACCAACGCAGGGCTTGTGCTCTGGGGGCTGAATCCCGTGTGAAGGTCTCAGGGCCTGAATCCCATGCAAAGGTCTCAGGGCCATCTGGTTTCCCACCCCCTTCCCTCATTCTGGTCCAGGGCTGGCAGCCTGCTTCCTGGATTATGCCGGGTCTGCTGGCTGGGCCCTGCCAGGTCCAGGTCAGCAGATGGCAGCAGGCATGGGCCCCTGGGGGCCTTGCCGATGAGATGACTGGTAGTGAGCAAGAGCGGGAGGGAAGGGACCGGCGGCCGGGCACAGGGAGCTGTGCACACATGTCTGGAGGGCACATTGCTGCACATCTCTGTATGTGTGTGTCCCTGTGTGCATTACTGTGTGCTTTGTTGTGTGTTCGTGTCCTTTCCTCTGGGTATGTGTGTTGGCCACCCACTGGGTGCTCTCCAGAGTCCTCAAGGGTGTGCCCGTCTGATGGCAGGTGATACTTGACCCCAGCAGGATTTCCTGGCCCCCTGGGTCTCCTGAGTCTTCTGCCCTGCCTTGCTCTGCCCTCTCTCCAAGTTTCCTGTCCCTGGGCCTCCCCCTGCCTTGAGGAAGTTGCTTCTCCTCCACTGGCCCTGTGGGTGCCCATTGCCTATGGAGCAGGGCCTGGGAGGGATAACCAGTGCGTCTTCCAGCCCCGTCCTTTGAGCTCTGAACCTACGGTGGTAGACGGGTGAGCCCTGGATTGAGGAGATGAGTCAGGAACGGCTGCAGGGGGTGGGCACAAGCCTGGCTGTATGTGTCAGCATGCTTCAGGGAAGTAGGTGTGCACACCACACACTTGACCAGCCCGCCCCCCAGGCCTGAACATCGGTGCGGCCCTGGGAGAGCCCCCTCCCCGCCGCCACTGTCCACGCCCTCTTCCCTGGCAGCTGTGACCAGCACAGTTTCTGACAGGGAGCAGAGTGGTCTCGGGGGGCTCTGGGCCTTCCACTGGGGCCCTTCACCTCGAGTAATTCCTGTCACCACAGTCCTTTATATTTATGGAGCTCTTCCTGAGCCAGGTCCTGGACTGTACACTGCACTCGTATTAACTCCTTGGCTCCTCAGAGCAATGCTATGACGTGGGTTCTGAAAGCATCCGTATTTTATGAGCAAGTGGAGGCTCAGTGGGGCTGGGTCACTTCCACAGCCCACACGGCTAGTCAGCAGTGGAACCAGGAGGCATCCCAGCTTTGTTCTTGACTTTGGCTGCTGCGTTCACTCTTCACAAAGCTGGGCCATCTCGTCCTTGCCGTCTCCCCTTCAGAGGGGCTGTCCCAGGTCGCCCTTTCCAAACAGGGCTCCCCACCCGCCCAGGCCCCTTTGGATCCTGTCACCTTGTAAATGTGGCTGTAAAGTGACCTCCCTTTCATCTTTCACCCCCTCCCTCCCAGTTTCCCTGGGGCAAGGATCTGTCTTGTTCACCATTATATCCTCAGCACTAGCAGAGCCTGGAACACAGTAGGGATGGTCTGAGACCAATTCCTGTGTGTGTGTGTGTGTGTGTGTGTGTGTGTGTGTGTGTGTGTGTGGATGGGTGGTGGGTGGGTAAGTTTCCCCATACATGTAACGGAACAATTTTTGGACACCAACAGGGTATCTGAGAATTCAACTCAATTCTGACATGATCTCCCCAGAGATAGCACCATATTCCACAGGGGAAGGGTTCAGTCCAACAGATGCTAGTCACGAGCCCAGGTTGTCACCTGTATTCTGACCCCCTGGCTACACATCAGAGGTTCCCAGGACCTCCTCCTCAGGTTGGGGTTATTTGCTAGAGCAGCTCACAGAACTCAGAGAAACATTTTCTTACTAGATTACCCATTTATTATGAAAGGATGTAACTCAGGAACAGGCAGATGGAAGAGGTGTGTGGGGCAGTGTGTGGGGAGAGGGTTACCCTATTCTCCACGTGTCCACCAACCTGGAAGTGCTCCCAGCCCTGTCCTTGTGCCTGTTTATGGAGGCTTTCTTACGAGTCATAAATGATTAAATCATTAGCCATTGGCGATGGAATCAACCTCCAGCTCCTCTCCTCTCTTTGGAGGTCAGGGGGTGGGACTAAAAGTTCCAACCCTCTAATCACATGATTGGTTCTCTTGGCAACCAGCCTCCAACCTTTGGTGCTTCTAAAAGTCACCTCATTCACACAACAAGACACCTTAATCACTCTCAGCACTTAAGAAATTCCAAGGGCTTGGGGAGCTGTGAGCCAAGAACTGTAGACAAAGACCAAATAGATATTTCTTATAAATCACAATATCCCGGACTGCGGTAAGTAAGCATGTATTGATTGAATGAATGAATGAATATCTGAAGATACATCTGCCTCGAGGCCCAGGCTCTAACCCCCTCCTTGGTGCTGTCTCTCACACAGAGACCATTGCGGAATGGCCAGGGGCTCAGGCGCTGGAGCCAGCTTGTGGGTCCTATTCTGGCTCTACCAGTCTTCTGGTTATTTTATACTGAATCATACACTGCCCAGAAGCTTATGGCTTAAAACAGTGGTGACATTTATTTTGTTCAGGAATCTGCACTTTGGGCAGAGCAGTTCTCATCTGGGGCGGCTCAGAGTAGGGGTTGGAATGGTCTGAAGGCTCAGTTGCTCACGTCTGGCATTTAATGCTGGCTGTTGGTTTAAGGACGCGTCTCCTGCCCACACGGGCCTCTCCGTGGGCTCAGTCTTCTTGTCACACAGGCCACCTCCCTGTGTGCTAGTTTGGGCTTCCTCACAGCATGGTGGCTGGGTTAAGGGGCAAGAATCCCCAGAAATCGCTCGTAGAAGCTATTTTACCTTTTCTTACATGCTCTCGGAGATGATGTAGCACCGCTCCTGCCATAGTCACAGACCCACACGGATCCAGGAGGAGGGAACAGAGATTCCCCCTCTCGGTGGAGGGGGTCAGTGTCATAAGAGCACGTGGGATGGGGGATATGTCGTGGGGTGGGGTGGCTGTCTTTGGAAAATACAATCTGCCACAGTTACTTCCTAGGAGTGTGAGCAAATTACTTAGTCTCTCTGTGCCCCAGTTTTTCCATCTGTAAAATGGGGATAACATTAGCATATACTTCATTGGTTATTTCTTTAGCAGTGACTGTAATTCCACCTACAGATCCCCCAGCCCCACGTGAGGCGTTGGTCCAGGTTTTCACCATGCTGCGGGATCCAGCCCAAGTTTCCCACCCACCTGCGTGCAATACAGGTGGCACCTCACTGTTCAGAGGCCTTTTGAGGGTGGGGCTAGCAATGGGGAGGGAAGAGGGGATCTTGAGTGGAAAAGGCCTTTTCTGTCTCCATGTGTTGTGTCATCCTTAGTTAACCCTGCTCCCTTCAAAGGGGCAAGGGACAAGTATTGATGGAGATGTCACAAGGCTAGGACTCCAGCTGGACTTCTCCTTCTGGGCCCGGGAGGGCAAACCCCACTAGGACCCCCGTCTTTATTCAGGGAAATCGTGATAAGTGCATCATGAGCAGGCTGTGTTTGAGCTGCGGGGCTTTTTAAACAGTGTTTGAGGGAGTGCCTTGCCTCTCCTCTGTCCTCCCACCCGCCTCCACCTGAGTCACTGTTCATCTGCCAGAAGGCGCACTCCCCAGCCCAGTCTGTCAGGCCCCGGGGAGGAATCCCAGTGTGTGCTCGTCCTGGCCCAGGTTGGGGCTGCTCCTCAGCTTAGCATTGGCGGGGGCCCAGGAAGAATCTCAGTTTGCTTGAGCCCAGCCTGGAGCTAGCTCACATCTAATGCTGCCCTCATTCTCTATAGGAAGGGCAGACGTATTAAAGGCCCGGCCTCTGGGTTTGAATTCTGCCTCCGCCACCTACCCGCCCTGTGACCTTGGGCAAGTTCCTTCTCTATGGCTCCATTTCCTCACCGGGAGAGAGGACGTGGTTGTGGCAAGGATTAAATAAAGTAAAAAGTATGACGTAACTGTTTCATGGGAGATTCTCGAGACATGAGTGCTGGTATTCTTTATAGATGAAAAAAACGGCAGCGGAGGGCAATGAAGTGGTTTCTCCTCAGCGATATTTAACGTCGGAACCAGGGCCGGAACCTGTGTGTTCTGACACCAGGTGGTTGTTCCTTATCTCCTGCAAGACCTAGGATTCCTCCAGCCCCCAATCCCTTATGCCGGGGGGCGGAGTGGCTGTCACCTGAGAAATACAAGCAGGACGCCCCCTTTTCTTCCTTGCACTACCCAAACTTGCCTGCAGAGGGTGCCGATGCCCACACCAGCCCATTCAGGAGAGGCTCTGCAGGTGTAGGGGAGGGTTGGGAGTGACCCAGCTGAATGGAGGGAGAGTGGAAAAACTGGCTCTGTGATCTCCTTTAGTGAGATCTCCCTCAGACAGCTCCTAGTGCCCAAGACTTCCTGCGGATAGTTCCAGGGCCACTAAAGATAATGGGGGCATTGTAGTGGGTTTCCTTCCAGTGTTTTTAATGGGGCCAGAGTCATCAGGGGAGTTTGTTAAGCCTGCAGATTCCCTGGCCCCATCCCAGAACGATGGAATCAGGATTTTAGCAGTCCCACTGGCTAACACACCTATAGGTCTATGCCGGGCACCCCTCTGAAGGCTTCATGCATAGTAACTCATGCACCCCTCCCAGTGGTCTTCTGAGGTAGGTACTATTGTTATCCCCATTATATAGATGGGGAGTCTGGTCTGAGACACACAGAAGTTGAGGGTCAAACTGCTGGTAAGCAGCAGGGCTGGGGTTTGAACCCGTGTTATTCTAAGCCCCAGGTGACTCTCGTGCCCAGTGCATTTGAAAACCACTAATTTATAACCCTGGCCTGTCCCCTTTCTTGCTTCCTTTTGCCTCCTTTTATTTGTCATTATTTTAAGTAGCGTTTATTGTGCTTTTCTAATTATAGATGTAAGGCATGCTTATTTCAAAAAACAGAAAATTCAGAAAAGCGCTAAGAGGAAATAAAAATCATGATCCTTAATCTCACCCCCTGAACGATATGGCACCCAACATAATATTTAGCCTGTTTTATTCCATTCAGAAATATACTGTAACTGCTTCCCCCCGTCATTACATGTATTTCTACACCTACTTTATATTGGCTGGAATGGACTGAGTTGTTAGGAGGTACGATCTTTCTTGAACCTACCCTGTCGGTAATTTAGGTCATTCCCATAGTTTCATAGTTATGACAGCAATGTGCCGGAGACCCTCAAAAGTACAACTTGGCACACAGCTCTGATTTTTTTCTCCTTGGGATGGTGTGGAATTGGGAGCAGAATTGCAAGGTCAAAAAGGAGGCATATTGGGACACCTGGCTGGCTCAGTCGGTTAAGCATCTGCTTTTGGCTCAGGTCATGATCCCAGGGTCCCGCATTGGGCTCCTTGCTCAGCGGGGAGCCTGCTTCTCCCTCTGCTGCTCCCCCTGCTTGTGTGCTCTCTCTCTCTGACAAATAAATAAAATCTAAAAAAAAAAAAGATTAAAAAAAACAAAAACCCAAAAAACCCCAAAAAACATGTGTATGAAAAAACAAACCTCTTTATTAAAGCTTAATATATATACAGAAAAGTGCACAGATTTTAAGTGTATGGGTGAATTTCCATAAACTTGATACACCCATGTAAAACCAACACCCAGATCCAGATTTCCTCCAGCAAAGTTGTATGTTGGTCTCCTTTGAGTTTTCTTAAGATTAAGGCACAGATTCTTTGCTTAAAAGAAGAGTGGTTGGAAGAACCATCTGGAGTCAGGCAGTGAAAGAGAGATCCTGGTCTGCCCTTTCTGGGGCAAGACAGACTTCCCTTCAGAGTAGAAGAGGTAGTTGCTTGCAGGACTGGGATCAGTGTCTGTCTGAGCTCCAAACAGTTTAAGAAAGTTTTAAAGAAATGAGCCTTTGTAGCTGCTACTGTTTCTGCTTGCTTTTGCTTATTTTTTTTTCAAAGCAAACCATTTGTATATTTAACATTTTTTTCTTTAAAGTATAACATGTTCATGGCAAAAAACCCCCAAGAAAACAAAAAAACAAAAAACAGGCAGCACAAAAGGATATAAAATGAAAAGTCCCTTCCCCCCAAATTTCCAGTTCTGGTCCCATTCTTCAGAGGTAGCTAGTCTCGGACCGTTGCTTATGTTGCATTCCAGAAATTATCTAGGCATGTGTAAGAATTTACATATTTATTTAAGGGGCGCCTGGATGGCTCAGTTGGTTGAGCGTCCAACTTTTGATTTTGGCTCAGGTCATGATATCAGGGTGGTGGGGTCAGGTTCCTGCTGGGTGTGGAGCCTGCTTAAGATTCTCTCTTTGCCTTACCCCTTCCCTCTCCCTCTCTAAAAAAAAAAAAAAGGAATTTACGTATTTAAACTAATGAGATCCTACTATACGAGCTATTTTTTTTTTTAATTGAGTTCTTGGGTTATCTTTATATAGCAACACATATAAATTCTGCCTCCTTTTCAGTGGCTCCATAGTATTCCATCCTTTTTTTTATGATTTTATTTATTTATTTGACCGAGAGCACAAAGCAGGGGGAGCAGCGGAGGGAGAGGGAGAAGCAGGCTCCCCACTGAGCAAGGAGCTGACATGGGGCTCGATCCCAGGACCCTGAGATCATGACCTGAGCTAAAGGCAGATGCTTAACCTACTGAGCCACCCAGGCGCCCCCATAGTATTCCATCTTATACTTGTTTTCCAGTATAGTTAAATGATGGTCATTTAGGTTATTTTTTGTATTTGCTGTTTCAAACAATGGTATAATTAACATCTATATGCATAGATCTTGTCAACTTGTATGAGTTTACATGTGGAATAAATCTCTAAAGACAAAACTGTTGGCACAAAGTGTCTTAAAATTTTGATAGGTATTTCCAAATATCTACACTAATGATGGGAGTCCTGTTTCCTTATAGCCTCATACTACTGTCAAGGTTTCTTTTAACTTTTACTGTTTGATGGGTAAAAGTGATACCGTGTTATTATTTAAGCAGTTTTATTTATTTGTCTATTTGTTTATGTATTTTTAAAAAGATTTTATTTATTTGAGAGGGAGAGGGTGAGCGAGAGAGAGCGATCACGAGCAGGAGGAGGGGCAGAGGGAGAAGCAGGTCCCTGCTGAGCAGGGAGCCCGATGCGGGACTCGATCCCAGGACCCTGGGATCACGACCTGAGCTGAAGGCAGATGCTTAACTGACTGAGCCGCCCGGGCGCCCTGTTTAAACAGTTTTAGGTTGTGGTTCGTTTGACAGTGGTTTAGTCCATAGCATGTGTTGCTAGCAGCTCTCTTGGTAGACTGGCTGCACTGAGCCTGTCAGAATAAACCGTGCAGTCATGGGTCGGGAGTCTGGTTTTCACTGGCATTGCTCTTGCGTATTTTCATCATCGTCTTGCTTTTCAGAACTTGTGCAATGGGAAATTCAGTCTGGCCCTTGAGATAGCGCGTGTGGGGAAGTGATCAGTGCACCCTAAATCACAGTGCAGATCTTAGATGTCATTTTTTCTCGATCCCAAAGCGTGGATTTCTAACTGATGGGTGTTTGCTGGCTCTGAATGCCATTGCACCCTGTTTTCCTGGAGATCAGAGTGTCCTTCTCTGCCACTGTCCTTTGTCCTCACTTGACTTATGAAGGGAGCAGGGGTGAATCTCGCCCCCCCTTTAAGGAAAGGTCAGCGGAAGCCCCAAAGAAGTATGTGACCTGCTCAAGGTGGTTCAGCGGGCAAGGCGGGAGAAGAGCTGAGCCCGCGCTGGTCGCTACCGGTGCCGGCTCCTGTGGTGTGGAGCAGGGGAGGATCTTGGCCAAATGATCTAGCGCCTGCTTCTCCAGGGGCCTCTGCTTTCTGAGCTTCCCATCACTGCTCGTCCCCATGCCTGGGAAAGGAGCTTGTCTCCTCTTTCAGCTCCCACTAGTGGTTGTGAGGACAGAGCTGCAAGCAGGGGAAACCACACGGTCGCTCTCTTCCCTCCTGCCCCCCCAGGGCCTGCACACATGGTGCAGGGGCTGTTGGCAGGTGCTTGGACTGCTTCCTCCGCTGATCCCAGCTGGCGTTCTCAGCTCCTCATTCCGCTAAAGCCCAGAGAGCTCGTGGCTCCCCTGGACTTCTGTCCTGGGCTTGGGGCTCTGGCTGGAACTTGTCCCTCTGCTGGACCAGGAACACCCACAGGCCTCCACCGCAGAAGCCAGGGCCTTGTGATTTGGTGACCCCAAGCTGGCTCTGTGGAAGGGGCAAGGACCAACCTCAGGACAGAAAGAGCCCGCCTCGCCTGGTGTTAGAAGGACTCGGGCACTTGCTTTTTCTGACTTCACCCTTGTTTTCTCTTAGCTGTTGAGCTGGGCTTTGCTTCCAGGTCTTTAATTTCCCTGTCTGTGAAATGGGCACTGCATGAACTGGGCCCTTGTGTAGGTTGCAGAGTTAATGGGGCAGGTTTGATCTGGTGGTCAGCACTTGCCGATGCAGATCATCATATAGAACACTGACTGATGCCTCGGTCTCTGGCGTCCGACCTAACTTGGCCACCGTTGTGCTGGGCAAATTTTGTCAAGTTCCTTGAACTTTCTGTGCCTCAGCGTCCTCATCTATAAAATAGGGGTAACAATGGTACTATCTCAGAGGTGGTTCTGAGACTGAGAGGAGCTAAGCAGTTAGGTCGGCGCCGCTCATAGTAAACTCCCAGATACAGGCGTTGCCCTTGGCACCCCCCCCCCGCCCCGTCCCCGTGGCCTGTCCTTGTCTCTGTTCTGACAGCTTGGCCATCTGAGTCAGTGGAGGTCTGGGAGGAAGCGGGGCTGTGCTTGGTGGGGGTAGGAGGGCTGGCCTGGCTCACGGCGTGCTTCTCTTTTCTCTGACTCATGGTCTTTCCCAGAGAGCACGCAGACCCCTTGCCACCCCCCCCATACAGAAGAGGAACTGAGGGGTCGGAGCAGGGGTGACAGGAAGTTGGGCAGGACAAGGGGAGGGGGCAGAATTGTAAGAGATACTAGTTATAACAGCTCCCATAATAGTGCGGGAGCCCTGTGCTGAGTGTTTACATTCATTTATAATCTGGTGAGCTTGGTGGCAGTCACCATATTACAGAGGAGGAAACCGAGGCCTCCGGGGGTAGGTTACTTGTTGGAGGTCACACAGCTCTAAAGCTCAGGAGACTGGAACTGAGGAAGGGAGAGTGGAAGATGCTCTAGATTGGCTCTCACCTCCCTCTAGAGCTCAGAGAGTAAAGTATAAGCCATGTGGGAACCTCCCTTCTCTCTCTGCAGGCCCTTACTCTGAGGAGAGAGGAGGGCATGGGTCCGCCTGGACTCTCCAAGGTTCCCGGATCTGAGCAGCTTCCAGGACGTCCAGGGTGCTGTGAGCTCTGTGTTCTTTACTGCTGATGCCGCCAGGCCATCGCCGCTCCTTGGCCAACGGTCTGAGTTGCATAACTCCTTGTCTTTTGTGGTTACCATGCAAGAGACCAGAACCCCAGGTGGGAGAATCCAGCCTCCAGGTGGCAGCAGCTGAGGCCTTGAAATGTCTGGTCCCTGGGCCGCCCTGCTGACCTCCAGATGCTTGGGCCTGGGCCTGCATCCCTCTTGGGCTGTGGCCTCTCACCTAGTGTCCACCCAGGTATCTCTGTCGGCTGTGAGGTCCTGCATGAGAGCATCTCTCAGCTGCTTCTTCCCCTAGAATATGATGATGGGTAACGTGAAAACATGGTCACGTGTGTAGACAGATAAGACTAGATGACAGGTGGTTGGAAGTGCCCCAGCTTGTGGGGGTAACCCCACTTCATTCTCTCCCACATGAAAGACGGCAGATGGTGCTCCAGTGATGGGTTCACCAGGAACTCCCTCTCATTGATAAAAAAGTAAGTAATTTGCAACAGGATTTGTGCTATTAGTAACCTGCATGGTGCCCAGGCCCGGGCTCTCACCTGGTTCTCTCTGTGCCCGGAGCAGTGCTGGGCCTAGAACTGGAGTTGGTGCGGGGAGGGACAGGCTGAGCGGCCCGCCGGCTTTTCTCACCTGTACTCCTGCACCCACCGAGCTCTTGATCTTAGTTGGAACTTCCTCAGTGGAGAGTGAGAGGAATCCTACTGGCTTTAGGAATAATGGGATATATACCTGCCTCTTATAGGCCCAGGGGTGGACTGGCTCCAGGAGTTTTGATGATGTCCCAGAGACCTGCTCTTTCTCCTGTTCCCGCCCCTGCTGTCCTCTGTTCTGTACGTCCATCTTGTGGTTTAGCAGCCTAGGCAGGAGAGAGGGTGTGCTCTGGGAATGAGGTCCACGGAGTTCTGCCCACTTCCGAGTGAGTCACTGCAGCCAGCAAGGTGGGCACCCTGGTTAGTCAGGCTGGCCAGGTGCTCCCTCTGGGGGTGCATGGAGCACAGAGCTGTTTTACCCAGAGGGAGGCCAAATGGACGCAGGGCAGGCAGGACCCCAGGCATCCATGCTATCTGCTGAGCATCTTCTGGGTGTGGGGTGGGTGCAGTGTGGGGAGAGGTCTGGGTGTGGAGCGGACATCTAGCGGGAAGCCAGTAGTCTGATGCAACCCCAGAGGGTGGGCCACACCATCCTTCCTTTCCTGGAGAAGGTGGGGGCGGAGGATGCGGCCGAACCGAGGGCCACCAGGCTTCTGCTGAGAGGCCAGCTGCCCTAGAGGAAAGGACCCCACGCTTGGCACTCATAGACCGGAACTGGGCCGGGCCCTGAAGCTGCTCCTGCGGGCCATCTCGGGAGCCACCTGCCACCCATGTGGCCTTCCCTGCTATGGAGGAGTCCAGAAAATAGAAATGCCTGTGCCCAGTTTATGAAGACCTGAGGTATAAGCTCTCCCTGGAGTTCCCCAGTGGCTACCCTTACAACGCGCCCACGGTGAAGTTCCTCACACCCTGCTACCACCCCATCGTGGACACCCAGGGGAGCATCTGCCTGGACATCCTGAAAGACAAGTGGTCTGCCCTGTATGATGTCAGGACCATCCTGCTGTCCATCCAGAGCCTGCTAGGAGAACCAAACATTGATAGTCCTTTGAACACGCATGCTGCCGAGCTCTGGAAAAACCCCACAGCCTTTAAGAAGTATCTGCAAGAAACCTACTCAAAGCAGGTCTCCAGCCAAGATCCCTGACTGTCCAGCCTCTCTCTTTGTGCTGTCTTTTTATTTTCTCCTTAGATAGTCTTTCTCTTCATTTCTGTCTAGGACTCTGTATCTTAAGCTGTGGTATCATCTTTGTTTTGTTTGTTTTTTAAATTAAGTCTCTGGTTGAGCCCTTGTGATGAGTATATTAAATAAATACATTGGGTTTTTTAAAAAAAATTCCTGTGCCCTTTGCCCATGACCTGGGGTAGGCCCCACCCATCTGACACCCAGAGTGGCAGTGGGCCCTGAACAGGAAGCTGTGGGGAGGGTGGGTCAGTGAGAAAAGCCACGGCAACTGTATTTCCCTTTCTCCGCTGCTTGAGGGCAGGGCGCAGGCCCGGTGCCCCACCTGTGGTCCCCTGCACCCTAGCCCGTCCTGGCGCATGTGCCACATCCTTCCTTGGGCTGTCATTAGTGAGCACCTGCTGTGTACCTGGCACGGTTAGCACAGGTGCATGCAGAGCTGAGGGCTAGCCTTGACTTCCAGTGGGAAAGAAACACCCTCGCACACGTGGGCTACTCACCTGCCCCCACTCTTGCCAGCATGAAGGGTGGTCCTGCTGACCTCTGTCTGGACACTCGAGGGTGTCTGTGCCTCTGCATGTATATGTGTGAATGCACCTGTGGGCATGTGTGCTGCCCGAGTGTGTGTCTGGGTGTGTACACGTGGGTCTGTATCCCTGCGTGAGCCTGTGTCTCATGGGGAGTTACAGAGACACGAGATCTACGTGCAGGTGTCTCCGTCGAGGTCTGTATGAACTTGCGTGGGAGTGTGCAGTGCGTGTGCGCTTGTGCATGGGTGTCTAAGGACACTTGTGTGAGCACACCTATGTGCACCTGTGGATCCTGTGCGTGTATACATATGCACGTGTGTGTGCCCCTGTGAGTGCATGTGTACTCATGCCCACGAGTGTGCAGGTGTGGGGCTGGTTCGTCTGGTGTGTGCTGAGCCCTGGTGGAGCAGGAAGGCAGAGGTCCTGTCTTGGGCAGCCCTAGGGAGTGGGTGTGAAGGGCGTGTCTGCAAGGCTCCTGAATCTTCCAGGAGGCTCTTTCCCTCACAGACACACTGGTGTGTGCCTGTGCCTCACGGTCCTGTGGGTTCTGGGAGGCCGGGGCTGTGTGGGACTGAGCTGCCAACTCGGGCTGTGGTGCAATCTGCCAGCCGAGCCCCTTCCGGAGCTGCGGGTTCCTCTGGGTGTAGGGAAGCTGCCCTCTGAGAACTCCCCTGCTGGCAGTCTGGGGGCCTCCGGGAGGGCAGGACACACTACCCAGCCCTGCAGCCTCACCCACAGGAAGTGCTGGGGTTGGGGGGCAGGCAATGGGGGAGGGACCGCGCTGGGTGTCCCACGCTATGCCTGTGGCCCCACTGACCCGGCTGCGCCGCCACGGCCCTTTGGCCAACAGCCCTGGGAACATCGCTGGGACCTGGGGCCTGGCGGCTACAACCATGTTTCGCAGGAAGCGCAGTGTCTCCTTTGGGGGCTTCGGATGGTAGGTGATGAGGGAGGGCAGCTGAAGGGATGGGAGTGAACCTAGCCGGGAAGCCCTGCGTCTGCTGTGGCTGCCGTGGGAGCGGAGGGCTCGGGCTATGCCGGAGGCCTGGGGGGTGGGGGGCATTTCCCGTGCTGCGGCTGGATGGAGATGGAGGGGCTACCAGATGCCAAGCTTTTCCTCACTGTCCCTGGAGTAGGATCCAGTGAGCAAGCCTGTGCGGCTGGGGTTGAATGTGTGTGTCTCGTCATGTGTTCCTGTGTGTGTAGTGCGTCTGTGATGATTGTGGCTGCGTGTGTGGGGGGCATGTCTGCAGCTGCCCATCTGGGCGCCTGTGTACATACGAGGTACGTGGCTGGCTGCATAGGTGTGTTAGGCATGTGACTACGTGTGCGTTTCTGAGCAGGTGTCTGCACCCCTGGTCTTCCATAGCTTTGTGTGCTCTTGTCCTTGTGTGTGTGACTTTGTGGTGGGGGCGTCTGTGGCCCACTGGAGCTTTGGGCAGCCTCCGCTGGGGGGTGAGCTGTGAGGGGAGGGGCAGGCCTGTCTGCAGAGGTGCCCCCCTCCCCAGCAGCCCATCCCGGCTCTGTCTGAGCCTGAGCTGCTGGCTTTGTGCTCCAGCCTCTGGCCTGGGCCTCGAGGCCACTTTTGCCACTAAGCTTCTGTGAGGACAAGGGAGAGGCGCTTCCCTCCCCAGGGCACCAGAAAATGGGGAGACCGAGGTCAAAGACTTGTCTTCGGTTACCAGCTGCTGACAGCTTCCCCTCAGCTGGGGAACAGGGTCTAGCGGTTTTCATGATCGGTTTCCTTTCAGCTTCTGGGCCTGGGGCGTTGTCAGAGAAAAGGTTCCCACCACCACAGGGAGGTGGCTGGGGGAGCCCTGGTGTGGAGGCTCGTGGGCTGACTGGTGGGCACCCAGGCAAGGGAAAGAGGGAGGGGCCGCAGGGGCCTGGAGGAGGTGGGCTCTGTCTGCTCCTCTGGCTAGTTACGCTTCTGCCTGTGTGCAGCCGTTGACTTCCCTTTCCCTTCTCTCTGCAGGCACTTTGCCTTCCATCCTCTGGCAGGAAGGAGTTGTGGGTGCTGCATGTTTGGCAGTTGGGGAGAGTGGGGATGAGATGGTGCTAGGGCTGGCACAGTGTGGCCTGGTGCCTGCTCACGGGCCCTCCCTGACGCCCACCCCGGGCCAAGGGATTGCTGTGCTGAGCGTGGGCTCTGGGTTCAAATCCGGTCAGGCTGGCTGGGATTGCTACAGGGCAGGGCTCGGCTGAGAGAGGGTTTCCCCTAAAAGCCACACTCCTCTGGGAGCCGGGGGGGGGGTGGTGGCTGGGGGACTGTGTGTGGCACATTGCGCATGCTCAGTCCATGCTTATGGAATGACTGAGTGCCCACGACAGGCATTTGGTTAGGGGCTCATTGAGCTTGAGGGGATGGCAGGGCTTCTTGGTGGGGTTGGAGGGTTAGAGTAGGCATCATCTGGAGATGGCTGTCAGCTGGGAGGGTTGGAGACTAAAGTGCAGATTCCTAGAGCCCTGGTCCACTCCAGATGGTGACCAGAATCTCAGGGCCTGGTATTCTAGAAGCTCCATTGGATGCCAGGGTGGAGAACCAGTAGCATTAGGGATAGACACGTGAGGAGAGGGAATGGGGTGGGGCAGGCGGGCAGTGGGGAGGAGAGAGAAGGCGCCAGGGAGAACCTAGGGAGTTTGGCTTTCTGAAAGTGAAAAGCCCAGTGTCTCCGGCTGCCTGCCGCTCTTGTCTCTGGTCTCAGTCCTGCCGAGGCCGTTGGCCCCGCCCTCCCAGGGCCACACCCCAGTGTGGGACCCTGCGGACAGACTGCTGGCTAGTGTGGGTGGGTGCTGGGCCAGAGACTGCTGTGACCCACAGTGCCACCCAGTGGTGCAGTGGTTGGTTGGGAGGGCGCCGCACCAGGAGTCCCGGTTCTAAGCGCTGGCTCCACCTTGACTCATTGAGAAATTCAGATAGGATACTTCCCCTCTCTGGGTCTCAGTTTCCCCATGGGAAAGTGGGGGATTTCCACTTTATCTACAACGTACGGATGTTGTAAGAATTAAAAGAGATTCCTTGAGAAAATATAAAATGTAAGGGCTTGTTGTTGTTAGGTAGCTCTGGTCTACAAATATTGCAGCAGAATGTGGGGATCTGCCCCCTGGATTCACCCTACCCCCATCTGGTGGGCTGAATGGGAGAGGAGGAATATCTGCATGCCAGAGGGATTGGGGGGCCCCATGAGACCCTTGGGGACCAGTTGTGGAGGCTCCATGAAAGGGGCCCAGGATGCAGTGGGGAAGCTGGGAGGGACCTGGGTCGGGAGCCTTGGGGTGTGGCTTGTTTTGCCGCTGAGCACTGAGATCAGAAGGCGTGGGGAGTTTACTCAGAGTGAAAGGATCCCATCTCCCAGCTCAAGGGCTCGGTGCTGACCTGTGATTGCTCGGCCAGCTCTGTGTCCTCCACGCGTGGCCCCTGACACTGCTCCCATCCCGGGGTTGCCCCATAGGAAGCCTGTGGCAAAGCTGAGAGGGGGTGGCTCCTGGAGGGGGTGGCTGGAGGGGGGTGGCTGAAAGCATCCTGGACGTGGCACTGATGGTCATGCTGACGTGGTGGTGGTGACACGGGGGGGGGGTGGTGATGCCGAAGGTGATGAAACGGGGTGGTGGGGATATGGATGGTGATGGAGACAAGGTGGTGTTGATGACATGGGGCTGGTGGTGACACTGGTGGGGGTGATACTGGTGTTCGTGACCCCTAAGCAAGAGGAGACACTGACAGTGGGAATCTCGCCCACATTCTGTCTCTAGAGAGAGGAAGGGGCCCCTTTTACCAGCCATAAGGGCTGGCATATGCAGAGGGTAAAAATAGAAGTGTAGCAGCCCTGCCGTGTCTTCCAGCAAGGGTGGGTGCAGGCTGGGGTGGAGGGGCTGGGGGCCATACAGTCTGCCGTAAATGTGATCTTCTCTGCTCTGAGTTCCATGCCTGACATCCCCACTTGCCCATGCACCCTGGAGCCTGCTGTTGGGTTCTGTCTCAGGTGTGGGGTCTGTCTCCTCGTGTAGATTGGCAGCTCCTGGAACGGGGCCGGGGCGGGGCAGGGGGTCCCCGGTGCTGGCAACTTTCCAAAGTGGAAGCCCAGGGAGTATCACTGTGTTGAATGTCTAGCTGCCAGTGACTGATGGAGCCGGCTCGCAGAGCTCTCTTGTGGAGCGGGGGTAAGGAAGGGAAATGCTGTCTACACGTGCTTGTGATCTCGGGGTGTGGAGTCAGAACCTGGATTCAGACTGGGCCAGTGATGTGATCCTTCTGAGCCTCCGTTTCCTCATCTCTAAAATGGGAGGAATAGCAGGACCTGCCTCCTAGGGTTATGTGTGGCTCCAGCCCTCCCAGAGCTCACAGCCCTCCTTCCTGGGCTGGAGGAGAGCTCCCCTCTGTAGCGGCTGTCCCCTGCAGGGCCCTGTTGGCTTGGTGGTCTGGACTGGCCAAGGGACCTCCCCTGCAGATGCTAGGTGGGAGCCTTCAGCCTTAGCACTGACCAAAGCCTTTGCTTTTCTTTTGGCAGGATCGACAAGACCATGCTGGCGAGCCTAAAGGTCAAGTAAGTAGCCACTTGCTGTTATGCAGTGATTGGGGCTGATGGTAGGCCAGCGCTCCTCTGAGGCCCCCATTTCCCCCTGAATTGTGGGAGACATGAATGGGGCTGTTGCGTTTGTCAGATTCTCCATCTCAGTCTTAGGGGCTTTGGATTAGAGAGGTTGGACCAGGCTCTTGATTCCTGGGGCATTTGGAGAAAGACAAGTGCTGGAATGGAAACAGCAGGTGTCACATGGATGGCAATGTGTTTAGCAGTGTCTTTTAGGCCATAACTTGGGGGTGTAAGAAAGATAATTATGTTTCCTATCATCTTGATTTTTACATGAAGCCCCAGTTCCATCAGGCTTTCTGACATTCCTACTTACCTGGAAAATTGTGCCACACAGTTCTAGAACCTCATAAAACACCCCAGAGCGTGCGCATGCATGTGTGTATGCGCATGCGTGTGCTGGTGCACATACGTGTGGTCAGTTGGTCATTGAGTCATCTGTTATCAGACACATGTCATCCTGTGAGCCCAGCCTGGGGCTCCCTGAAGCTTCCGCACCAGATCTGGGGTCTGGGAATTGTCTGTCGTGCTTGGCCGTATGTCTGCTCATCTGTCTGGGAAGCCCTGAGCAGACACACCTCTCTCCTGGAACCTCCAGCCGCTCTTCCATCACCATCTTTGCTCCTTTCCACGTGTGTTTCTGGCCAAACCATTTTGTTTGCATCCTGACCCCCTTTCCCCTTCAGACTTTAACAAAGTCAGCTTCCACCTTCATTCCTTCCCTGGGCAGGGAGTGACCAACCACCTGCTCCAACTGAGTGAATTGAAAAGGAGGGGAATTCTAGGAGGAAAAAATAGCATTGGTCACTAGCCCAAAATATGATCCTGCCATATGTGAATTAGCCTGTGCATGAAAAATTCCTCCAATGAGTGTGCTTCTGTGGAGGCAGCTTTTCCCACTTGTAACCCTCCATCTCAGCTGAAAGGTTTTCCAGGCCGGCCTCCCTCTGCCATGCCATTTGGTTGTTAGCACTGGCTCTGTGTGCCCTGGGTACAGGTCCCTGGATAAAGCATGGCTGCTCTTGAGGGTTGGAACATCGGGCGTGAGGCTTCCCACTTCAGCCTGCTTTGCTCAGAAGGGTGAGGGTGAACAGTTAGCAGGGCAGGGATGGATGGCAAACAGTCCCTGCTTTCTGAGAGCTTTCTGTCTCTGTGTAGAATTGGTCAGAGGTCCAGTGGGACCGGTCTTGGAAGACTGCCAGGGGGAGGTAGTCTCTATGGCAGCTCTTGAAGATGGGGTGGGACAATGGGTACACCTGTGCCTGTGCTGGTTGGTGTGGGGTGTGTGTGCCACAGTGCAGTGCAACGTTCAGGGCAAGTCACTCCTGGGCAAGACATTTAACTTCTCCTGACTTCAGTTTTTGTATCCTTTGTCCAGTGGGCACAACGATGGCTGATTTCCTAGAGCTTCTTATCGACAGATTGAGTGGGATTGAGGCATGAAGCAGGGTTACTAAAGGGTGTAGAGTGGTAGGAATAGTTTTTTTTTTTTGGTGCTATTTTGGGTTCCTAGTTCAATTTCACAAGCATTTATTGAGGGCCTGCTTAACTGGTAAAGGTGATGTATGTAACCTGGAAGGGAACTGGTTACAAGGTGGCTGGGGACACTGGCCAGTGTTGAGATTGGGACCCCAGTGTGGGTATCTGGGGGGCAGTTTGAGTGCTTTAGTCCTGGGGAGGTGGTGTTGAGATGATTGTCTGGGACAGTGTGTAGGATTGTATTCTTACTTGTGCCTGGCTAAGATCCTTCTGATTGCAAGAAAGAAAAACTCAGTGTAACCCGGTTAAGCAGAAATTATGGAGAAGATCCCAGGGTGTCTCAGGGAACAGCTGAGAGAGGTGGAGGGGTTGAACAGGGACTGGAAACCCTCCCCAGCAAAATCCCAGCTGGCTTCTTTGCAGTAATTGCTAAACTGACCCTAAGATTCATACGGAAATTTAAGGGTAGTCTTGAAAAAGAAGAACAGAGTTCGAGGACTCTACTTCCTTGTTTCAAAACTTACTACAAGTCTCTAGCATTCAAGAGTTTGGTACTGGTGTGAGGATAGCCATATAGATCAATGAAATAGAATATAGTGTCTGGAAATAAACCCTCACATTTGTGGTCAGTTGATTTTCAACAAGTATGTCATGACAATTCAATGAAGAAAAATAGCTTTTCAACAAATGGTGCTGGGACGACTGTATCCACATACAAAAGAATGAAATGGAGCCCCTCTCTCACACCGTATACAAAAATTAACTTAAAATGGATCAAAGACCTAAATGTAAAAGCTAAAACTATAAAACTCTTAGAAGAAACCATAGATGAAAATCTTTGCAACTTCAAATAAGGCAATGGTTTCTTAGATATGATACCAAAAGCATTGATAAATTGAACTTCACCAAAATTAAAAACTTTCGTCTTACAAAGGACACCATCAAGAAAATGAAAAGACAAACCGCAGAGTGGGAGAAAATATTTGCAAATCACATATCTGATTAGAGACTCATACCTAAGATATATAAAGAACTGTTTCAACCCAATAAAATGACACAAAGACGCATAACACACTTAAAAAATGGGCAAAGAAGGACGCTTGGGTGGCTCAGTCGGTGAAGCGTCTGCCTTTGGCTCAGGTCATGATCTCGGGGTCCTGGGACTGAGTCCCGCATCGGGCTCCCTGCTTCTCCAAAGAAAGCAAATGGACAGTAAGTACTGAAAAGATGTTCAGCATCATTAGCCATCAGAGAGATGCACATCAAAGCCACAGTGAGCTACTCCTTCACACCCACTAGAATGACTATAATCAAAAAGAAGATAATGGCAATCAGAGAAAGACATGTATCATATGACCTCACTGATATGAGGAATTCTTAATCTCAGGAAACAAACTGAGGGCTGCTGGAGTGGTGGGGGGTAGGAGGGATGGGGTGGCTGGGTGATAGACATTGGGGAGGGTATGTGCTATGGTGAGCGCTGTGAATTGTGCAAGACTGTTGAATCACAGATCTGTACTTCTGAAACAAATAATGCAATATATGTTAAGAAAAAGAAAAAGAAGAAGATAACAGGAGAGGAAGAAAAGGGGAGTATGTCAGAGGGGGAGACGAACCATGAGAGACGATGGACTCTGAAAAACAAACTGAGGGTTCTAGAGGGGAGGGGGGTGGGGGGATGGGTTAGCCTGGTGATGGGTATTAAAGAGGGCACATTCTGCATGGAGCACTGGGTGTTATGAACAAACAATGAATCATGGAACACTACATCAAAAACTAATGGTGTAATGTATGGTGATTAATATAACAATAAAAAAATTAAAAAGAAAAAAAAGACAATGGCAAGTATTGGGGAGGATGGGGAGAAACTGGAACCATCATATGCCGCTACTGGGAACGTAAACTGGTGCAGTCGGTTTGGAAAACAATCTGGTAGTTTCTCAAAAGGTTAAAGGTAGAGTTACCAAATGACCAGCAATTCCTTTCTTAAGTACATATCCAAGAGAAATGAAAATATATGTTCATGTAGAAACTTGTAACACAAATGTTCGTAGCATTATTTTTTTTCAAAGATTTTATTTATTTATCTGAGAGAGAGAGAGAGACAGAGAGCATAAGCAGGGGGAGTGGGGAGGGAGAAGCCGGCTTCCCGCGGAGCAGGGAGCCCTATGTGGGGCTTGATCCCCGGACCCTGGGATCATGACCTGAGCCAAAGGCAGATGCTTAATGACTGAGCCACCCAGGCGCCCCTGTTCGTAGCATCATTAATAATAACTCAAAGTGGAAACAACCCAGGGCGCCTGGGTGGCTCAGTCGGTTAAAGGTCTGCCTTCGGCTCAGGTCATGATCTCAGGGTCCTGGGATCGAGTCCCGCATCGGGCTCTCTGCTCGGCAGGGAGTCCGCTTCTCGCACTCTCTCTGTCTCCCCGTCTCCTTCTGCCCCTCCCCACTGCTCGTTCTTTCTCTCTCCCAAATAAATAAATTAAATTAAATCTTAAAAAAAGGTGGAAACAACCCAAATGTTCATCAACAGATGGATGGGTAAACAAAAGGTGACATATTGATACAATGGCATATTATTTGGCCATCCAAAGAAATCAAGTACTGATACGTGTTACAACATAGATGAACTTTGAAAACATTATGCTAAGCGAAAGTCACAAAACACCACACACTGCGTGATTCCCTTTATAGGAAATGTCTGGAATAAGCAAATCCATAGAGACAGAAAATAGATTTGTGATGTCCTAGGGTTGAGGAGGTTGTTGGGGGGACCAAGGGGAGTGAGTGCTAAAGGATACAGGCTTCTTTGTGGGGTGGTGTAAGTGCCCTGGGCCTAGATAGTGGTGACGGCACCACCAACTTCATGAATACACCCAAAACCGTGGAATTGTACAGTTTTAAATGATGAATTGTATGATCTATAAATTACATCTCAGTAAATCTTAAAAAAGAGGGAGCATCTTACTGGCCCAGCCTCGGGTCAGTCAGTTTAGCTGGAGAGATGGGGTTTTATGGATAAACCAGGGCTGTTGTGGCCATCTCTGTCTGTGGGAGGGGTTAGTTCGCAGACAAGGAGGGTGGACTGTGGGCTGGGCAGACACCATAGGGGTCTTATCTAGCCACCCCCACTCCCCTTGGCACTAAAAGTGCATTCAGTCCCCGTTCTTCCGTCCTTCTTCCTCCCCCCATTGATGGCACCGAATATGGAGTTCTGCCTGGATGCCCAGGATGTGGCCCTACTCACTGATGTGTCCATTGGGCCGCCAACTCCACAGGCTACAGGTCTCCTAGAAGCGCCAGGAAGCCACTTTCCCTCTGCCTCTGCTGGGTGAGACGTCTTTCTCTCTACTAGTGTAACCCCAAACACGCCCGGGCCGTGGCCTGCGCTTCCAGTCGCCTTGGCTCCTTCTCCGGGGACCTGGTCCTGTGCACACAGTCAGCCACATACCTCCTGGAGGTGTCCCTGAGGCACACAGCCCTGAAGATGGGGGTTCTGGCCCCAGCACTGTTGAGCACGTTTGTGTGTGCTAAGTTGTCACACATTGCACGGTGTCCCTGAGGTTTCACAGCCACCTCCTGAAGCAGCTACCACTACTCCCTGCGTGTTACAGATGAGAAAATGGAGGCTCAGAGAGGTTAGGCCACTTGGTTAAGGTCATGGAGCTGGGATTTGAATCCAGGTCTGTGCTTCGTGGCTGGCTTCGTCTTGGCTGGAGCGGAGTAGTTCTCATCACCTCCCCCACCCTGCTTTCCCACTCTTGTTCCCCCCGATATGCATGGGGGCCTTGGCCACAGAATGTATCTCTGCTTTCACAGTACATGCCCTTGCTGGAGACCCAGGTTGAGTGGCATGAGGCCCCTCACAGGCAGGTGGTGCAGAGGGCATGGAGCACACAGGAACACTGGAAGGGGGTGGTGGCAGTGCACAAGAATCCTTCAGGTACCACCAAAATGTTCTAGAACCTTCTGGGGCTGCTCCCTATGTCCCTTCCTCTTACACACCCAGAGCATGTGCTGAGAGTTTGCTGGGTTGCCCAGGATGGGGGAGCTTGCTGTTCTAGGGGGTTAGAATGCTGCATCAGTTCAGCTCACAATTACTGGGCGCTTCCATCCCATGCCCAAAGCCAGGCCCTGGGGTTGGTAGGGGAAACAAAGATGAAAAAGACCCGTCTCTGCTCATGGAAGCTTACAGCCCTGCAGGCAGGCAGACATCTAGACAGACAATGCAGTGGAATGTGATGAAGGCTAGCAGAGATATCCTCCAAGAGGATGGAAGGGGTTCCCTGCAGACTTGGTGATGCCTGAGCCATCTCAGGGGTGAGTAGGGTCAGCCCCCAGGAGAGAGAGGCGCTCTGGGTAACAGCAACAGTGCATAGACAGGTTAGAAACGCAGCGGGTCGGAGGGGTGTGGGGCCGGTACTACTAGAGATGGAACACTGGGGTGGGGGCTTGGGGGCAGGCGGGGCTGCCTCTGGGAGTATGGGACAGCTGTGCAGGGGGCTGAGCTGGCTTCTCCGGGTGAGTGGGAGCCATTGAAGGCTTTTAAGGGGAGTAGGACACAGATTTGAGTGCCCCCCCCCTCCCTGGCTGCCCTCTGCTGACTCATTGGAGAGGTTGGAGTCTGGGGTGGGGGCAGTGGGGTTGGAGAGAGTGGACAGATTGGAGAGTTAGAGGAAGTGGTCTCCCCAGGCTGCATTGGTTTGGATGTGGAAGGTGAGGGCAAGGGAGTGGTCAAGGTGAAGACTTTTAAGTTTCCAGTTGAGTTCTTGGGTGTATGTTGGTCCCATTTATGGGGATGAGGGAGTAAGGCTCTGAATACATAATCTCTGCTCCCCCTTTCTCTTCTTCCCTCTTCACGTGACTGGTTTAGGTCCTGACTCTCATACTTACCCGCTCATGGAGGAGGCAGAGGAGAGGGGTAATATGTGGAGGGTTGCAAGAGTTGGTCTGTGGTGAGGAAACAGGCCGGGCAGTGCCTGTGGTGGTCCTGGGCTCTCAGCTCCCCCTGCTCAGCCCCTAGGGAACCTTTGGCAGGTGAGCTCCAGGTAAGCGCTGGCTGGTGCCCCTGCCCCGGAGCCACAGCTGGCTGGACCGTGCATGCAGGGAACCCACTTTCGGACACCTTGTGGGCCCTGAGCCTGAGAACAGTGCTGGCGTGTGTAGGGGTGTGTAGGCCTGTGTGTATGCTTGCTTGTGCAGGTGGACATGAGCTTTGAGGGCCCATGTGGGTGACTGTGTGGTGCCTTTTTTGGCTTTAGCGAGTTCCTATGGTAACCACGAACATGTCTCTTTTGGGATCTGGAGTCTCACGGCGTGAGTGGCTCCAGGGAGAAGCAAGGCGGGCGGGTGCTTAGCTGACAATTGGGCTGTGGCCTGATTTCATTGCCAGGCAGGCACCGGGGATGCACCTGGAGGTGCCATTTGCCAGGCGGCAAGGTCTGCAAATTCCAGGGGTTTGTGTGTTCCTGGCCGTCATCCCGGCCGGTCTCCGCCATGCCTAGGAAGCCCTGGTGAGTCCCTGTTCTGATTTCTTGATGGATAAGCAGCTCCCTGGGTCTTGACCAGGTCTGGTGGATATCTGCTGGTGGGCAGGCAGGGTGCTGGCTGGCAGCTCTGTCACTGGGCATTGGGCTCTTCTGAGATGGGTATGGGCCCAAGGGCAGGCAGGTTCCTGGGGCCCTTTAAGGGTGTTTGCCATGTGGCCAGTGAGCTGAATGGCCCTTATTGACCCCGTGGGACAGGGCTAAGTGTGTTACGGTGACAGACAAGGGCAGGGAAGCAGGAGAGCAGGATGCCTGGGCCCAGCTATCCTTGGGGGAGCCCTCTCACCCCACTTAGCTCCCTGAAAGCATCCTTCAATCCCCAGGTCCCTGGCCATGTGCTTGAGCTTCTTCACAGGTCTCCCCAGGCCTAGAGGCCTGCTGGCCTGACCTGATGAGAAGACTCAGGGTCCCACGAAGAGGAGGCCGGAGAGCTCTGCTTGGCTCACCAGGAGCTGGATTTGGCCAGGACTGGGAAACAGTTGCTCTTATGGGCTTTGGAGAGAGGTTCTGACCCCTCTACATTGTGCTTCCCATGTGCTTCCTGTCCATACACTATGGACCCCTGGGCGTGTCAGGACCCCCACTGCCCTCAGAGAGGCTCCTGCTGGACAGGGGCCTAGGCAGCACTCAGAGGTGCCTGGGAGTGTGTTGGGGGGTGCTTCCTTCTATTTCCTTCCTCCTGCTGGCCCCCTCTGGGGCTGGGAGCAGGGAGTGGGGACGCGAGTGTTGGGAGGGGATGTAGGTGGCCCCTCTGGCTTGTGCTGGGAGGGCCATCTAGCTGTTCCCTCTGCCTGGAGGGGCCCCTGATGAGACTCTTCTGGGACAGGGGCTGTGCAGCAGGGGTTGCTGAGTCTGGCTGGGGGGTTGTGGTCTTGCTGAAGGGCAAGGGAAGTAGGGAGGTGGACGTTCTGTGCTTTTTCCAGACCAGCTAGGCCCTCCCTTTCTAGAAGGCAGAGTCCAGAGCTTAATCTCCAACAGCTTTCCCTGGGGGCATTGGGAGGAGTAGGGAGCCTTTAAGAGAGATCTCCAGATCTCTGGAACCCTTGAATCTTAGAACTTGAAATTAAAAAAAAAAAAAATAGCAACTATGCAGATTCTTTGTGCCCCTGAAGCTAGTCACTGAGCCTGAGCTTGGTTACCTCCAGTGATGGGGAGCTCATTACTTTGTAAGGATGCCTATTCTGTTACAATACAGCTCTGATTATTCAAAGCTGACCATTCTTTTCATCCGGAATCTCTGTAACTGCTGTTTCTTGGTCCCCCATCCCTTCCCAAACAAGGCTAATCCCTCTTTCTCCTGAGACCCCTTCAGATTTGGAAGGCAGTTCTTTTTTTTTTTTTATTAAGATTTTATTTATTTATTTGACAGAGAGAGAGCACAAGCAAGCGGAGCGGCAGGCAGAGGGAGAGGGAGAAGCAGGCTCCCCTCCAAGCAGGGAGCCCAATGTGGGGCTTGATCCCAGAACCCTGGGACCCTGACCTGAGCCAAAGGCAGACACTTAATGGCTGAGCCACCCAGGCGCCCCTGGAAGATGGTTCTTGTTTCTTATGTCTCCTCTTCTCCCTGGCCCCTTCAGCTGTATTTGGGATTTCTCCCAGCCTGGGCTAATCTTTGTTGGAAAGAATCAGGTTTTCCAGTCTTCATCTCAAAGCCTGGCCGGGGGGGTTGATCTGGGCAGCCTGCAGGAGCCCAGTGGACAGGAGAATGCACAACTAGAGGTCAATGGGCATCAGCCTCCTTGTTTACAGATCAGTACATGGGACCCCAAGGGGGGATGTTCCTAAGTTGAGGTGGCACCGCACAGAGGTGGGGGATGCAGGACCAGAATGAGAGGTCAGCAGTCCAGCTCTGAGCAGCGTCTGGCTCCTTTCCTGCTTCCCTAGCAACCCCTCGGTCTTCACTCCTTTCTGAGGTAGCACGTCGTCTCGTCTCCTCTTTTTTTTTTTTTTTTTTTTTTTTAAGATTTTATTTATTTATTTGCCAGAGAGAGAGAGAGAGTGTGAGAGCACAAGCAGGGGGAGCGGCAGGCATAGGGAGAAGCAGGCCTCCTCTGAGCAGGGAGTGTGATGTGGGACTCGATCCCAGGACCCTGGGATCATGACCTGAGCCGAAGGCAGACGCCTAACCGACTGAGCCACCCAGGCATCCCACATCTCCTTTTTCTGAAGAGAGGCCTGACAGCTGCAGGGATGTGGCAGGGCCAAAGACAACCACAGGCAGGGGTCGGGGGGCATACAGCAGCACTCCGCCAGGATGCTGTCTGTCTCACCACATCTTCCACTGTCCAAGAGAAGCTGGAAATCTGGAATTTTAGGAAAAATCTTGACAGCTAACTCAAGCTGCGTGTGGCCTGCCTTGCAGGCCGGATTCAGCACAGAGGTCACCAGTGGGCCCCCCTGTTCTGGGGCTGTCATCCCTCTTAGGTTTCCCCATGGCTGACTCCTTAGTCTCCCTCCCAGGTCACCCCCTCCCTGGTGCACTCACCCCCACCTTCAGCCGCTCATGGATCATTTCCTGCTCTGTACCCAGACTGCACTCACTCTCAATTAACCTTTTCTGTCTTCCAATCGAGTTCTTTCTCTGTCACCGGGTTGTGAAGTTCCTGAGTCACGGGGTCCTCGCCTGCCCTCCTCCCAGTTCAGGCCCATTATCTCCCGCCCAGACAGTGACAAAGACTCTCTAATTATCCTCCTCCTCAGGCCTCTGCCAGCTCTGAGTAACCTGTCACCCCAAAGCCATCTCTAGCTCTGCCCTCCCTGCGCCCATGGCAGGCTTTGTCGGTGCTGATTCCATACAGGCTTGTTCCGGGGACAGTCCCCACCCCACGTTGTTGGGGCCCTGGGCAATCTCTGGTTGTGTTGACTTTCCAGCGACTTCTCTTTCTGGCATTAGCATCCATGAACAGTCTTGGGTCCATTGCAGATGGCTGGAGCCTTCCCTCCCTGCCAGGGCCATATTTCTTAGACTTTTGGCACTTTGCTGTCACCTGGGAGGCTTTAAGAAATTCTCATGCCTGTCTTGTTAATTTTAGCCACTTTGATGGGTGTGAGGCAGTATCTCACTGTGGTTTTGATTTGTATTTCCCTGATGCCAAGTGATACTGAAAAAAAAAAAATAAATTCTCATGCCCAGGTTTCACCCAGTTCCAGAATTGGAAATCAGAATGCCTGGGGTGGGACCCAGCATCAGTATTTTTGTTGTTGTTGTTGTTAAGATTTCCAGGTGATTCTATTTTTTTTTTTAAGATTTTTATTTATTTATTTGACAGAGAGAGAGAACGAGAGAGGGAGCACAAGCAGGGGGAGTGGCAAAGGGAGAAGCAGGCTTCCCGCTGAGCAGGAAGCCCGATGCAGGGCTCGATCCCAGGACCCTGCGATCACGGCCTGAGCCGGAGGCAGACGCTTAATGACTGAGCCACCCAGGCGCCACCAGGTGATTCTAATATGCAGCAAAATTTGGGAACCCCAGTCGCAAGGGATGAGCAAGTGTGATGCTTGTCAATGGTTCAGGTCAGGTTGGATGTTAAAATGGGCTCCAGGTGGGTGAGTCACTCTAGGTCAAGGTTTCTATTGACATCTGGGGCTGGATAACCCTTTGTGGTGGGGGCTGTCCTGTGCACTGTAGATATTGAGCAGCATCTCTGGCCTTTGCTTACGAGATACCAGCAACCCACCCTCCAGCAGTGACAATTGAAAATGTCTCCAGACATTGCTGAATTTTCAGGGTGAGGGAGTATAGAAGCTCTCCCACCCCACAGAGGACCCTTGCTCTAGGCCTAGCCAGGCTCACCTTCCCAGTGTTCCAAAATATGCACAGAACCAAAGGCTGCCAGACAGTGAACCCCATCTTAGTGGTTAATGTGTGGGCTTTGGAATCAGGCGGTTTTAAATCCTGACTCCACCATCTCGATGACCTTGGGCAAGTTATTTAACCTCTCTGTGCTTCAGTACATTTGTAGGTTTTTTTTTTTTTTTCCTCTTTTCTTACAACCTCCTCTTGATCTTTAGCTCCAGCCAGATGGTGTGACTTGCTGTTTTCTGGCACTTCTTAGCCTTGACGTCTTTGCTGATTTTGTTCCCCTAGCAGGAAGTGCCTTTACTTCTTCCTGCCCTGCGGCGGTCCAGTGGTTTCTGCCTGCGCCCCTCTCCCCTTGAAGTCTGAGGCTTGGGGAGCCTCTCAGGTGCCCAACCTGACTTCGTCACAGTTTGTTGTTCAGGTGAGGTGGCTGACCCCTCCCTGCCTCCGGCTGAGCTGTGAACCCGCAGGTGACCGCAGCATCGTCTCCACCCCATGCCCCACTCATTTGTAGAGGGTGGAGTGGGCGGAAATCCGTGCCTGGCAGGCCGCAAAGCCACATAACTGACTTTTGGAGCCCTGCCCTGAGGTGTGTATGTGTGTGTGTGAGAGAGAGAGAGCACGAGAGAAAGAGTGAGAGAGGGGGCAGTCAATTGCCACTTCTTGGTTACCTCGCTGCGAGCAGACACCATCTGGAATAGAGGAGCTTTGGGCCGCAGGCTTTCCAGGCCCATTTCTGGGCCCAGAAAGAGGACTTGAAGGGGCCTGGGGTTGCATGCCCTGTCCAGACTTCCCTGCCAGCTCAGCCGAGGCTGCACCAGGGGGTGCCCACCCTGGCTGCTGTGCAGGCCTGCCCTGGGAGTCAGCTTCCTCAGGCCTGGGTGGGGCCCAGGAGACCTGGCTGTTAGCAGGGCCCGAGGTGGTACCGGTGAGGCAGCTTTGTTTGTGCCTCTCTCCCCACAGTCTAGATTCCGTGGGTAGGTTCGGGTGCTCGGGGTGGCCCTGTGCAAGCTACACAACCTCTCCGTGTCTGAGTTTCTTTATCTGGGGATAACACATGTAGGTACTACTGTTGTGAGGTTTCAAGGAGATAATCCAGGTGAGGTGTGGGGTAGCCTGCCTGGTACATAGTTCATGCTCGGTAAATGTTACCTGCCACAGGATTTCCGGTGTTAGTAATCACAGTCCTGGACTGTGTGGACACTGATCCCCATGTGACAGGCCCGCATGCGTGCAGCCACACCCCAGGGGCAAAGGGGACCCAGAGGCGCCCAGACCCAGGCCTGTGGCTGTTGGGCGTGGGCAGCTGGTGTCACTGCGGGCACCTCCATGGAGTAAACCTACCAGGAGGGCAGACGTGTGTGTGTGTGTGTGTGTGTGTGTGTGTGTGTGTGTGTGTGTGTG
>NW_027397096.1:196807-237441 GCF_003265705.2 Callorhinus ursinus | reverse complement strand
TGTGTGTGTGTGTGTGTGTGTGTGTGTGTGTGTGTGTGTGTGTGTGTTTGTGTGTTTGTATGTGTGTATATGAGGCCCTGGGTGATCCGGCTTTTGTTGTATTCATACTCTGACATGATTCCTGGAGTTAGCAGCACCTGGGCTGAGCTCTGGGAGCCCAAGTGCCTTGTTTCTATAGCAACCACAGTGCAGTAGAAATAGGAGGGGGAGGGAGGAGATGGGAAACCCTGAGCAGGGCGGTGAGGAGCATTTTGCCTGCATGGGCCTTGGGCCTCGCTTCCACACCCTCCGCTGTCCCGAGGCTCTTGTTTTGTTTCTTTGATTTTTACAATAATGACACGGCCACCTCGGAGTACTGATGACCCAAACCTGACAGTTGTGAACATTTTGTTGCCTTTTTTACCAAACCTTTTTAAAAATTATGTTAAAATATACCTAATAGAAGATTTATTATTTTATTTTATTTTTAAGATTTTATTTATTTATTTGACAGAGAGAGAGAGATCACAAGTAGACAGACAGGCAAGCAGGCAGAGGGAGAGGGAGAGGCAGGCTCCCTGCTGAGCACGAGCTCGATGCGGGGCTCGATCCCAGGACACCAGGATCATGACCTCAGCCGAAGGCAGTTGCTTAACCGACTGAGCCACCCAGGTGCCCCAAAGATTTATTATTTTAATCATTTTTAAGTGCACCATTCAGTGACATTAAGTACATTTATAATGTACAACCATCACCACTAGTCATTTCCAGAACTTTTCATCCTCGCAAGCTGGAACTCTCCGTTCTGCCGCCCCGCACAACCCCTGCTGACCAGCATCCTACTTTCTGTCCCTGTGAATTTGGTCACTGCACGACCCCAGAGAAGTGGATTTGTGCAGTGTTTGCCCTTTTGTGTCTAGCTTATTTCACTTGGGCATAGTGTCTCCAAGGTTCATCCATGTGGTAGCACCTGTCAGAATTTCCTGCCTTTTCAAGATTGAATACTACTCTATGTATATTTTATTTATCCACATGTTGTTTATCCACTCATCTGTTGAGGAATGCTTGCACCTTCTGGTTGATATGAATAATGCTGCTATGAACACGAGTCTACAAATATCTGCTTGAGTCCCTGCTTTCAGTTCTTTTGGGCATATACCCAGGAGCTGAATTGCTGGATCATATGGTAATTCTTTATTAAACTTTTTGAGCTTTTTTTTTTTTTAAATAAAAGAAATGGCATCATCAAGTTAAACCCCTGTCATCCCTCCTTCTTGCCCCCATTACCCTGTCTCCCCATCCATAGAGGTGAGCACTATCAGGAATTTGGTATGTCTTTTCTCAGTCTGTGTTTTTAATACTGTCACATCCATAAGTAGACATTAAGAAACATTATATAGTTTTCTTTGTGTGTTAGGAATCCACATGTGTGATATCCTTTTAAATTTATGTGAATGTCATCGTCATGTTCTGGCATCAGACTGCTGGGGTTCAGGTCTTGGCTCTGCCACTTACCAGCAGGGCAAGTTACTTAATTTCTCTATGCCTCAGTTTAGTCATCTGTAAGATGGGAATAACAGTAAAGCCTAAAACCTTCTTTTTTTTTTTAGATTTTATTTATTTATTTGACAGAGAGAGACAGCGAGAGAGGGAACACAAGCAGGGGGAGTGGGAGAGGGAGAAGCAGGCTTCCCGCTGAGCAGGGAGCCCGATGTGGGACTCGATCCCAGGACCCTGGGATCATGACCTGAGCCGAAGGCAGACGCTTAATGACTGAGCCACCCAGGCGCCCAAGCCTAAAACCTTCTTGCAGGATTATTTTGGGGATTACGTAAGCCTGCATATGTCTAGTGCTTAGAACAGTGTTTGTTGTTACCATGATAGTTCTGCATCCGTGCCCCTCCACATGGATTTTGGAATCTATCCATGGTGTCATGCATCCAGTTCCTTCTTTTTACCTGCCGTGTGGTATTTATGTGTACAAACCTGTCATATTTTTTGTTTCCCCTTTGTATTTCCTATTGATGGCTCTTGGGTGGTTTCCATTTTTTTTTTTTAAGATTTATTTATTTATTTGAGAGAGAACACACACACAGGGTTGGGGAGGGGCAGTGCCCCATGGAGCCTGACGAGGGGCTCAGTCTCACCACCCTGAGATCATGACCTGAGCTGAAACCAAGAGTCGGATGCTTAAGTGACTGCACCACCCAAGAGCCACCCAGGTGCCCCCCATTTTTTTATACTGCAAACAATACTGTAGTGACTGTGTCCTGGTGTGACCTTCTGTGCATATGCGTGAAAGGCTGTGGTCTACCTGGAGGTGGGGCTGTTGGGTTGTAGCTCTTCCATCTGTAGCCAGATTACCCTCAAGAGAGGTTTATGTTCATGTCTTCTGTCCATTTTTAATTGGATTGTTTTTTGGGTATTGAGTTGTATCAGATACTAATTTTTTTCACATGTTTTTTATTTTTATTTTCCATTTTAAGTAGGCTCCATCGCCAATGTGGGGCTTGAACTCATAACCCTGAGATTAAGAGTCACATGATCTCCCGACTGAGCCAGGCAGGCACCCCTATAAGTTCTTTATACATTTTGGATGCTAACCCTTTATTGGATATGTCTTTTGCAAATATCTTCTGCCATTTGGTAGGTTGCCTTTTAATTTTGTTGATTGTTTCCTTCACTGTACAGAAACTTTTTATTTTGATATAACACTGAGGTTAACTATACTGGAATTTGAAGTAAAAAAAAAAGATTTTATGATTTTTACTTATGGGTGGATCTACAAAACAAACAAATAAACAAAAAGCAGAAACAGACCCATAAATACAGAGAACAAACTGATGGTTGTCAGAGGGGCAGAGGGTGGAAGGCACAGACTTCCAGTTATGGAATCAGTAAGTTGCAGACCTAAAAGGTACAATGTTGGGAATATAGTCAGTTAGCAGTGCTGTATGGTGCCGCATGGTAGCTGCGCCTGTGAGCACAATGTGCAGACTCTCCAAGCCTGTGTTGTACAGCTGAGCGTAAGGGAACATTGTATGGCAACTACGCTGGAGTAAAACCAAGTATATATATGAAATACGGATTTTATATATACAATTTTTGTTTTTATTTTTTTAAAGGAGGTTTTACCGTTAACACTTCTGCCATGGGTATATGTGGATTCTACTAGGGTCCTTTTCCTCATGTCCTCACTGATATTTAATTTTTACATTGATTTGATTGACATAGTGCATTTTAGTTGATTCTCTATTATATGAGCATTTACTGTAACTCTGAGTAACTGAACAAAAGCCCTCATGGCCTTCTTGGGTCTTCTTTTCTCTGCATTGTATAACAAATGTTTCCCTGTATCTGAACAGTCTTTTTTTCCTTTTTTAAAAATAGCTTTTTTCTTGATTATAAAAATAGTACATGTTCACTGTAGAAGAGTTAGAAAATGCATACAAATACTGGGATGAAGAATTAAAAACCCACGAACCACTACCCAAAATGTTATCATTTTGATGTTTCTTTAGTCATTTTGTACTTTATAGCATCCTTTTTTTTAAACATTTTATTTATTTATTTGACAGAGAGAGAGAGCGAGAGCAGGAACACAAGCAGGGGGAGTGGGAGAGGGAGAAGCAGGCCCCCCGCCAAGCAGGGAGCCCGACGTGGGGCTCGATCCCAGGACTCTGGGATCATGACCCGAGCTGAAGGCAGACACCCAACGACTGAGCCACCCAGGCGCCCCTGATAGCGTCCTTTTAAAACTTATTATATAATTATGTTTTCAACACCATTAAATATTCTTTAAAAACATGATTAAAAATATTGCACACATTCCTATCCTTATGATGTTTCATAATTTAATTTAGATATTAAGGTTGTTTTAAATTTTTAACTATTAGTAAATAATGCTTCAAGAACATCCTTGAATATAAATTTTTGTATGTCTCTATTTTCTTTGACAAGCACTAAAGTTTTCACGCATTTATTTTTATTTTATTTTTTGAGAAAACATTTTATAATGACTCTTGCCTATTTTTCTTTTTCTTTTTTTTTTTTTAAGATTTTATTTATTTGACAGAGAGACACAGCAAGAGAGGGAACACAAGCAGGGGGAGTGGGAGAGGGAGAAGCAGACTCCCTGCTAAGTAGGGAGCCCGATGCGGGGCTCGATCCCAGGACCCTGGGATCATGACCTGAGCCGAAGGCAGATGCTTAACAACTGAGCCCAGGCGCCTCTCTTGCCTATTTTTCTATTGGGATGTTCATATACTTCCTTTTGACTCATTAGAGCTCTCTTTTAGTTAAAGCTGTTAACCCTTTGTCATTCATATTTTTATTTCCAAATAATCTTTCTCAGTTTATCCTTTGCCCTTAAATTTTACTCTTGTTTTTTAGTGCAAAAGTTTTAAATTTTGAGCTGGTAAAATCTGTCAGTCTTTTCATTTGTGACTTCTTTGTTACTTTATTTTTTTTTAAGATTTATTTATTTATTTTAGAAAGAGAGAGCACAAGTGGGATGGGCAGAGGGAGAGAGAGAGAATCTCAAACAGACTCCATGCTGAGCGCAGAGCCCAACTCAGGGCTCAATCTCATGACCGAGACCATGACCTGAACTGAAACCAAGAGTCGGACACTTAACTGACTGTGCCACCCAGGCGCCCCTTCTTTGTTACATTTGTGCTTAGAAAAGTCCTTCTCCATCCAGAAAGTTGATGGTTCTCATATATATATATATATATATTTTTTTTTTTTTTTTCTCAACAGGTTTATTTCCTTTTCACATTTAACTCTTTAATCCATTTGGAATTTAGTTTGGGTTAAGATGAGAGATGAAATTAGAATTTTATTTTTCCAAATAGTCATTCTAGTGCTAGACTTTAATTTTTCACTTCCATTACTAAATTCTTACGTATACAAAGATATCTTTTCTGGGTTTCTGTTTGATTCCCTTGACCTGTCTGTTGAATCTTATACTGGCTCAGAGGCGAAAAAGAGCAAGGTTTGCTCACATGACGAGTGAGGCTGGAGTATTGGAAGAGTAAGGAATCAGGTCAAAAGGGTGGAGGGCCTGGGTGGTGGAGGTGGGCCATGAAGGTCAGATTTCAGAGTGTGCGTTCAACTTGTTGAGCTACGGGGCAAGAGTTGGAGGCTCTGAGTGGAGGCACGGAGCTTTATAGGAGGGTTGCTGTGGCTACCAGGGCAGACCCCGTGGGACTCCTTGGAAGCTGATGGACGTGGACCACAGCGGGTCAAGAGAAAGATGAAGGCGGCTTCAGGTGTGCTGTGGGAATAGACAGATGGCTGCAAGATGCTACAGGGTGTAATCTGCAAGATGTGGAGGCTGGCTGGACTTGGGTTGGAAGGAAAGGGGGAACCAGGGAGTATGTCCCAGTGTGGCATCTGGATGACCCAGATAATTGTCCTATTAATCCAATTTTTTGTTTTTGTTTTTTTTAGTTTGTAAAAACTTACATGATGATGGTTTAATATAAAGCTGTATAGAACTATTAATAATTTAGCCAACATTGCCTGCTTATTCTGTGCTGCACTGTATGAGATGCTTTTATATGCCTTATCTTGATCCTCACCCAGTCCTTCTGACATACGTACTCTGATTCCTGTTTCACAGGTGAGGAAAATTAGCCCCTGGGAGGTTACAACTGGCTTAAGTCACACAGCTGGTTTCTCTGTCTCCGAATCCATGCTTATGTCTGCGTTTAGGAGGCCCTTCAGTCATGTGGGACCCTGCCTCTTCCAGGACTGAGGTGGGCCAGGGACCTGGTCCCTCTTGTTTTTTAGTAGCTGGTTGCTTCCTGCTGCCTTCTCTGAGTGGGTTTGTATCCATATGCTCTAGGAGAGGGTCTGACTGGCCGGTTGGTCATCAGATCGATCAGGACTCTGTGGACGTGGTCAGAGTCAAACCAGCCTGTGTGAAAAGGAGGTGCCTTGGTCCTTGAGGCTGGGAGGTCCAGGGAGTTCGTCTGTCTGGTATGGGCATAGCGGGATCCCAGGGATCAAACAGTCCTTCAGACTAGCACTGTCCTCCTGTATAGGCACGTGTGGTAATTTGCATTTAAATTAATTAAAATTAGTACAGATAAAAATTCAGCCCCCCATTTGCTTTAGGCACATTCGAAGTGCTCAGTAAGCACATGTGGCTAGTGGCTGCGGTGTTGGACAGCACAGGCACAGAACATTTCCATCATACAGAAAGGTCTGTTAGACAGCACTGGTTAGAAACGGAAGGCCAGACTCCCTTGGAGGTTTTCCGAGAAATGCACAAGCCCAGAGATTCTACAGTCTGTGACTTGTCTCATGCTGCAGACATGTTCCTGGACCCTCCGGCCAGAAGGTGTCTGCGTCACACGAATCCAGTGCCACTGGGTGGCGCCCACGAGCTGGCCACAAACCGGTATCTTTGGCAGCAGGGAGTTCATACCCAGCTGTCTCCTTGGGCCGGGGAATAGGAGCACAGAGAACCAGGTGATGTCCAGTTCAGCAAGCCCCATGTAGTAAGTCGTGGGCCCTGGCTTCCCCTGCACTCACACACACACACACACACACACACACACACACACACACACACACTGGTACATGCATTGAGACAGGACCTTGCTCGGAGTCACACACACAGTCACATCCACTCTCAGAAACATAGTCCCTAAAAAGCACAGGCTTTTGTTTGATGTTTGATGCCACATTCCATTATAACAGCAATAAAAGTAGTTGCCAGTTCCAGAGCACGGGCTCTCTTATCTCATTCCATCCTCACAACTATGCTGTGAAGTGGCCCCTTCTGTTCTTTCCGTTTTAAAATGGAAGAAACCAAGGCTCAGGGTGGTAAATTGACCTGCCCCAGTCCTATAGGTGGTACAAGATGGAGGGGAACTCAACCAGGGTTGTCTGACTCCATGGGCTTTGTCATTCTGTTCTCTCTCCCTTTCTCTTTTTTTAAGTAGGCTCAACACACAGTGTGGAGCACAAAATGAATCTTGAACTCATGACCCCGAGATCAAGATCTGAATCGAGATCAAAGAGTCAGACACTTAACTGACAGCCACCCAGGCACCCCTGTTCTCTTGATCATACATAATTCTGAGCACAGGCCCAAAGGCAGACCCAGTGTCATGCTCAGACACAGGTCCAGGCATGGAAGGATAGGATGGTGCTCTACACTCCCACAGACGCACATCGATGCTGCTGGTCCCACTGAGGCTCGAGGGATTCAGATTTGGAGGGGATGGTTGCTGCTTCCATCCCAGGGGTATGAGGCACAGGTGTGTAGAAAATCTCTTGGTAGAGCGAGAAGTGCAGTAAACAAGGGTGACACGCCCGGCTCCAGAGTGTTGGGTGTTATGTGGATGAAGCATGGGGTTGGAGCAGGCTTCCTGATACCTGACCTGTGGCACTTTCTCTGTTTACACCTGATCCCAAGACTTCTAGGTGCTGTTGTGGAAGCCACATCAGCCAGAGGGTTGGATGCACTCCCTCTTTGCCTTGGGACCAAGTTAGTTTCCGGCCTTATGGATCTAGGAGGGCTTTGTTCAGAGAACATACGTCAGACAACTATGCCTTATGTGTTTTGGTCTTCCAGCCTGCGGCCCAAGTTCCTCGGAGTGAACTGGGACCCAGGCTTTGTCAGGGGTGCCCCAGCGATGTCAGCATGTCCTGCCTCCCAAATGGTATGGGTTCAGGAATTTGTGTCTGAGACAGGAAAACTGTTGGGTTGCTAATTCAGTTAAAAAGCCATTTTGCCTTTATCTTTTTCTTGATCATTTAGTCAACTGTGAGTACGGAGTAGGTGCCATTGCATTGGCTGTGGTGGGCCTTGAGCATACAGAATAATGTGGGATGACTGTGCCCTGCATGCTCCCCTTTGGCTTAGCTGTCTGGAACTCACAGCTCACATACCCATTGAGTCAAGGTCAGAAGAGGCAGCCATGTTCCTGAGTGGTTGTGTAATAAATAAGGCGTTGGAGAGAGGACAAAGCACTACTAACTAGATTAATTGCTGATTGAAACAGTGGGAAAACAACACAGTTGAATGGGAAACCGTGTATGGGTTGCAAATTCTGTATACTGAGCCGAAGTAAGGAGGCTCGGCTAGAGAAGAGGAAGGGGAGGTAGGTGTAGACGCCTGTGCGGGTTCTGAAGGGGACGCCTCTGCATAGAGCATAGTTTTACCTACAAACTTATGCCCTTGAAACGTAGGTTCGTCACTAGTGTTTCTCTCACCTGACATGGCAGGGTCACTTTTGGCTTGCCATTTGGACAGGAGGGGGAAGAGGGAGAGAACAGGAGAAACTCAGCTGATAGAACTGGGTCAGAATTGGCACAGAGAAAGCAAGAACACAGGGTGTTCATGCCTTTGTGAACAGCACTGAGGTCTGATGAGGGAGAAAGAGCTGTTTGTTTAGCTGATGAATATTCACTGGCCACCTACTTTGTGCCAGGCGCTGATTTGGGTGCTGGGGATCCTGGTTCTGTCACTCAATAATGACATTCTTTGGATAAACCCCCGAACCTCTCGGAGCTTCTGTTTTCCCATCTGGAAAGTGAAGATAATGAGAGTCCCTACGTCATAGGGATATTTGAGGGTTAAATGAACTCACATGAAAAGTGCTTAGCACAGTCCTTACTGCTCATGACCATAGCTGTTACTGAAGACACTGAGAGTAGTTAGGTGATTCAGGGCTGGTCCCTGTGCTCAAGGAGCTCACAGTGTGTGGGTGACAGACGTTTAACAGCCAACTGCAAAGTGTGAGGCAATGCCGGTAGAGATGTGGGAGGAGCAGTGAATTCTTTCTCGTGGAATCAGGGAATGCTTCCTGAAGGAGGCAGCATTTGAAGGTTGAAAAGGAATCCCCCGGGGGGGGAGTTGTAGGGGGCATTTCCGGGCACAAGGGCAAAGGCATGGGATGGGCAAACATATGGAGCTGTTTGAGAAACAGTGAGTCAGGTACTGAGGTGAGTGTGGGTTGTGCTCAGGGAGGGTCTCCAGTGTGGTCCTGAGGAGGGGATGGGTGCCCCAGGTGAGTGGGAGAGGGAGCCCTTGGGAAGGCAGCTTTGGCAGTCCTGGGCTGGATCTGGGAGGTGAGGACACTTGCTCCTGAGGAAACTGGAGGCAGGGACTGGGGCTGGAGGGGAGGGACCTGGCCAGGGCCATGTGTAGGGGCATCTTCAGAGGAGGTGTCTAGTCCACATCAGGTCCGTGTGAGAGGAGGGGTCCCGAAGAAGCTGGGGTTTCATGCCTAAAAGGTTTGCAGAGTTGTCATGTGGATCACTGAGCCGGGAGTGCAGGAAGGAAGCCCAGTTTTCAGGGGAAGATGAGGACTTTGGCCTTGGACAGGGTGAGTTTGAGGAGCTCGTGGGTCATCCCTGTGGAGTTTAAAGTTGGGTTCTTGAGCTCAGGGTAGCTCAGCTGAGTGAATATGGAGCCAAGTCATACACAAGTAGACTGTTAAGATCCAGATGAGCCTCGTGGTACTTTCTGATGAGGGAGGCAGACAGGAACATAATAAAGAACTGAGGTGGTTTCAGATAATGCCCAGTTCTGTGAAGGAAACACAACAGTGAGGTGAATAGGGGGCATGCCCAGCGGATACTTTGGGGGGTCCAGAATAACCCCTCCCTAGAAGTGACATTTGAGTGAAGACCCAAAGGAAGAGAAGGAGCCAGCCACCAGGAGCATTCCAGGCAGCGGGAACAGGCTTGGAAGGCGCGAAGATGCAGAAGGAGGGTGGGCAATGGGTTAAGACCTGTCAGGCTTGCCCCCTGCCTGGTAGGCAGGATGGGAACACACAGTTCTCCCGCGCGCCAGCAGGTGGCGCTGCTAGCACAGACGGCCTGCCGCCCAGGCGTCCAGGAGGGCAGATGGGAGAACAGGTGCCTTGAGCTCAGGTTCGTAACCTGGGATGTGTGCTCTTGCTCTCTGGGGCCATGAGATCCGCGCACGAGGGAGCCCTGGCCAGGGCCAGAAGAGCAGGTGACTATTTCCTGACTTGTGCTCCCTCTGCTGTATCGTTTTCAGTGTTTCTTTGCTCATCTTCTCTGTTGGTGACTGTTTCCTCCCCATTTCTGGGGATCTGTGTCTTTCCCATCTCTCTTTGCTCCTCTGTCTTGCTCGCTTTCCGTCTCTGCTCCTCCCCTCTTCCATTGCTCCCTGGTGCAGCGGGTTCCTGTCTTAAAGATTAATTACTTGCTTTCCTGATGTAGCTCAGAGGGAGGGCGTGGTGAGTTAGGGTCAGGAAGGCACTTTTTTTTTTTTAAATCTCTGTGCTTACTCCTCCTTCTCGGGGCTTCAATTCTCCATCCAGGGAAAGGCCAGAGCTTGGGTAGTGACCCCCATCAGCAGAGAATGTTTCTGGGGACACCTCACTCCAGGACCCCTCGGGCCCAACTCCCGGTGCCTCGCCCAGCTCACCTGGAGCACTCCAGCAAGTGGCACTGGCCTTGACCTGGCTTGACCCAAGAAGGGAGAACTGGACAGCAAAACAGATGGCATGAAACAGCAGAAGAGCTCACCATAGAGACTACTAGGAAAAAGTCATTTTGGGTGACAGAGATAAAGCATCCCCCCACCCCACGCTTAGGCCGTGCCCTTTGAATGATTTCTCAGGGAGACTGAACTGGCCGCAGCCTGGTGTTGACCTCCTGGCCCATCTGGCAGGATTAAGGCTGTTGGGTGAGCACAGTGCTTAAAAACTTGATTTCCTTCTTTTTTTTTTTTTTTTTTAAGATTTTTATTTATTTATTTGACAGAGAGACAGCGAGAGAAGGAACACAGCAGGGGCAGAGGGAGAGAGAGAAGCTTCCTTCTCGGCAGGAAGCCCGATGCGGGGCTCCATCCCAGAACCCTGGGATCATGACCTGAGCTGAAGGCAGACGCTTAACCAACTGAGCCACCCAGGCGCCCCAGAAAGCTTGGTTTCTTAAAGCCTCCTGCCTGGTGGGGAGTCCAGCTCTGTACCTTATCTGAGATCCTGGGCAAATTGTTTCACCTTTATGTCTCTCAGCTTTTATGTCTGTAAAATGGGAGTATTAGCAGTAATATCACACAGATTGTCATGAGGATTAATTGAGTCGACAAGTGTAAAGAGCTTCCAACAGTACACATGGTAAATGCAATGAAATTGCTAGTTATAATAACATTTATTAATAATTAATAATGCTTATATTTATAATACATTAGTAATTGATGTTAATGTAATAACAGCAATAGAATGGTAACGTATTATTAGCAAAATATATAGGGCTTTCTGGTCTGCTGGAAAACAGGACTGAGATGTTTGCTTCCAGAAGACCTCAGCTTCCTGTGCTTTTGCTTATATACAAAAATCATCCATATGTGCAGGTCTTTGTATTTACTGGAAAGATAACCTCACACGATGTTAAAGAAAACATGAGAAAGTACCTAGCTGGCTCAGTGGGTAGAGCATGCAACTCTTAATCGCAGAGTCGTGAGTTCAAACCCCATGTTGGGTGTGGAGCCTACTTAAAAAATAAATAAAAGAAGGAGAAGAAAACAAGAAAAGTGAAGCAAAAGGCTCCTGTAATTAATCTTTTCTCCCTAACGGAAATTACTTCCAAATTTGCATTGACATAGGCCAGTGGTTATCAAAGGAGACCACCTGGGGTACTTGTTAAAATTCAGATTCCTGGGCTTTATCCCAGATGTACTGAACTAGAGTTTGGAGGGTGGACATGGGACCTGTAGCTTTCACAATGGCCACGGACTGTGCTCAGGCACATGGGGTGTGAGGCTCCCACCGGAAACCCTGGGCGTCAGTGGCTTTCACCTGTGCCATCCGCCATTCTCATCACCTGAAGGTTGGTCACCTGCACTCAGTTGTCATTGTCCTGAGACGTCCCATTGTTTGGGACGGGTGTGGAGGAGCATCCCGAGGGAGGCAGCCCACGACCACCCAGCAGCCTGTCTCCAGGGCATAAATAAAGGAACTGATCCCATATCCGTGGGTATTTAGGTTGCTTCAAATTCTCCATTCCCAGAAATACTAATGGAACACCCATTTTGGTGAATGTAGTTTCTTGCATGGACAGAACTTATTTCCTTGGGATACATATTCCTGAGGATGACCTCTGTTTTTATGACTATTGCTAAGTGTTTCCATGATGCTTTCTAAAGTATTGTGGTTATCGTGACTGGTGCTATTTAATTATTTATTTATAATTTCTTTTGAATAGTAGATATATTTACATGTATTTGGTTCAAAAAGCAAATCGACATAAAAATATATATGGTGAGAAGATTTGCTCCTACTACAGGTCCACCCTGTCACCTCCTTCTTAAATCCACTTACAAGGTTCTTTCCAGTGCTTCTGTATATATTCCTATATAATAGGAACATATATTGTTTGTTTTTTAGATTTTATTTATTTTATTTTTTTTAGATTATTATTTATTTATTTATTTGACAGAGCAAGTGAGAGAGAGAGAGAGAGCACGAGCAAGGGGAAGGAGCACAGGCAGAGGGAGAAGCAGGTTCCCTGCTGAGCAAGGACCCTGATGCGGGGCTCGATCCCAGGACCCTGGGATCGTGACCTGAGCCAAAGGCAGACGCTTAACGACTGAGCCACCCAGGTGCCCCTTCAGCCCTTATCTTTATTTTTTTTTAATTATAGGTTTTTATTTGAGAGATTAAGAGAGAGAGGGAGAGCGAGCATAAGTGGGGAGGGGAGGGGTACTGGAAGAGGGAGAAGCAGACTTCCCACTGAGCAGGGAGCCTGACGCGGGGCTCGATCCCAAACTCCCTGAAATAATACCATTCTCTGATGTAACCACAATACTATTATCACATGTAAGCAAATTAATATTAATTTAATAATATAATTTAATATCTAGTCTGTATCTAAATGTTCTAAGTTTGGATATGGACTGTGTGGTAGATGATATTACTGGCTTCTTGTTAGTGTCCACTCCCTGCACTTGGTCGTCATACTTCTTCAGTCCCTGTAAATACAGAACAGCAGAGCTGGCAAAGTGGTTCTATAGAATGTCCCACATTTTGGATTTGAATGTTCCCCCTCCCTCCTTTTTTAAACACTTTCCTTGAATAGTCCTTGATTTTATTGAAGAAAGACGAAATGAGTGACCTGTATGGTGACAGCAGAGAGGAAGAGAGAAATTCCTGTTTTATCCTCAGGGTCAGAATCATGCCATTTGCTTTCCCCTAGTTAGGGTCGAGGACTCTCTGCGAACTGTCCCCAAGCCTGTCGCTCATTGGGCGGGTTGGTGCATCCAGGTCTGTTTGTGTTTGAGAAGCAGTTTCAGGGGTTCCTCCCAGGAAGTCTTCTCCATGGTCCACCTTGGGGGGTGCTTCCCTGGGTGAGGGAGTCATCGATGTGGCCTCCTTACTTGCCTAAAGCTGTTATTTTGCCCCCTCATGTGTGTCCTTACCCATTGGGTAGAGATCTGTGTTAATTAATAGGCTACTCATCTAATTGAGATTGGCTTAAGGAAAAAAGAAAAACATCGAAAGGAAAAAGAAATCCAAAAAAAAAAACCTCTTGTGATGGATACTTTTATGAAAACTGGGCTTCGGGAATGGCTGGATCAGGTGGGTCAGAAAATGTTAGACAGCCTGTTTGGCTCTGGTTTCTTCTGCATCCACTTCATTCACAGGCAACCCTCCTAACGTAGCCGCTGACATTGGAAACTCCAGGGATTAGTAAGCTGTTTCTTCCTGTGGAGCCAGCAAAGGGTCACGCGCTCACTCTGGACCAGCCAGGTTAATGTGCCCATCCCTGAAGCAATCACTGTGGCCTAGTGAATGGAATACATGGATTGGTCAGGCCTGTCCCATGGTACCCAACCGAGAGTTCAGGTTGGGTAGGTTGAGAGAAGGACAGCCCCACCTGAGTCACAAAAAACAACAGTGGTGTCAGAGTGCTTCCCAAGGGAAAAATCAAGGTTTTTCAACCAAGAGGGGCCTGGGTACTGAGCAGGCAGAAATCTGGTGACAGGCTTGGAGAGCCTCTGGCCCAGTCATCACCTCCTTTCCTGGAGTCTCCAGTACTCTTCATTTTGGATTTTGGGGGAATCAGTATCTATGGGGATCATTTGTGGCTGAGTCCCAGCTCTGCTTTCTTAGTAGCTATGTGACCCTGAATAGAAGCGTTAACCTCTCTGGGTCTTAGTTTACCCATCTAGCAGATGGTGAGAATATATATTTTTAAAAGATTTTATTTATTTATTTATTTATTTGAGAGACAGAGTGAGTGAGTGAGCAAGCGTGAGTGGAGGGTGGGGGGGGGGAGGGCAGAGGGAGCGGGAGAAGCAGGCTCTCCACTGAGTAGGGAGCTCGCCTCAGGGCTGGATCCCAGGACCCTGGGACCATGACCTGGGTCGAAGGCAGACGCTTAGCCGACTGAGCCACCCAGGCTGCTTAGGATGAGCAATGCCTGCCCTCAGAGCTGTTCCTGGACAGCTGGGGATGGTGACCTACACCAGGCCATGGACACCTCAGAATGGGTGGGGTGATTTCTCCACGGGGGACCATCTGAACCCTTCGCTTATTGTCCAAGCTCCATGTGAGGAGAGGAAGAAGGTGGAAATGCATGGGCTGGTGCAGTGATTCCAAAGTTGGAACTGGGAAAAGTGACATTAGGTGGTACACAGCATTGCCTGACACTGGTCACCAGAGAGAAAGCCATTCACTTTTCGGATCTCTTTTGGTGCTCCTCACAACCTCAAGGAGAAAATCTCAGTTAGGTGCTAATATGTCTTTAACAATCTCTGTAACATTTGCTGATCCTTCTTATTAATAGAGACAGTGGGTCTAGACTCAGGGCCTTGGGCAGGCAACAGCTAGCTGAAATGTAATAACCTTGTTTGATTTTCATCATATTTATTTTTGGGGGGGTGTCAAATGATCCTGTATTGAGATATTTTCCTTCGTAGTTCTTAACTAGCGGGGCATCCCACGGCACCGCTGTTGACCTCATCTGTGAGGTCAGGAGGGTGGTGACATCAACGTTGCAGCCCACAGACTGGGCAGTCCCTGGGGTCTCTTCAGTGGTTCCAGAGAGTTCTCTGGCTAAAGATGGGTGCCGCATCTGTCGGGCAATGTTGACAATCTCATCGAAAGTGATATTTCCACCGTGCTTCATGTTTTTCTACTTCTTTCTGTCTTTTGGTGGTTCTTTGAGGGCTTTGATTTGATAATCAGGGCAGAGGCAGAAGGTCCCACTTCAGTCTGGGCCTGTCTGTTCTGAACGGTCAGTTTCACTGTTATCCTCGGACCCTTCCAATCACTGGCTGCCTTGGCCATGTCATCACCAGCCTTTTTTGGAGACAGCCCCAGGGGGCCGATCTCTGGGGCCAGGGCAGACAGATGTGGCACCGACTTCCCCCCTGGTATGCTGGTATGCCACAGATATATGACTTTGATCTCCATTGGGCTTGAACTTAGACTTTATGGGGGAGGTGGCTGGTGTCGGATGAACCAGATTCGGGACCACCTAAGACAATTGCACCTTCCCTGCAGTTACGCTCTTATTTTTCTAAAAATACTTAGAAAAACTCCCTCTAGGCTTGGTAGGAAATACGGTATTTTGGAGCCCTCTCCTCCCTAGGGTTGTTTAAAGCTGGGGTGGCTTTCAGGCACTCCAAAAGAAATCTTGGAGTTGGAGTGGCTGCCTTGATGACTAAGAAGTCATCGTTTTAGCCACCCCATCTGAGTCTTTCCACCTGTGAGGGGAGGAGGGTAGTTTTCCAGCCCTGGGACCTCAGTGCTCGGCCTTACCCTACAGCCAGCCAAACCTGTTCTGTCAAGTCAAAAGCCTAAAGATCTGAAGACAAGGAAGCTCAGACTCCAGGACACAGGATCCTCCTGGAGGGGTACCCTTCCTTACTTCCTTCTTACTCCTTCTTTCCCCCCTGCTTCCCTCCTTCCTACCTTCCAGTAATGTTTACCGAGCGTTGGAGTGTGTCAGATGCCATTCTGGGTGCAGGGTGGGGTGGAGGGAAATGGTGGTGATGTCTGAGACGTCCATGGTGTCTGCCCCTGGGGGGTTTATATGCCAGTGGGACAGAAAGACCAGATAACAAGTGAACAGACAAATCAATCAAAACAAAACAAAACAAGCTAGGTGCCCCATAACTGAGGGGATGTTCTAGGTAAGTGCTCAGTGAAGGCCTCTCTGGGGAGGGGGCATTCTTTTGGGACCGAACAACAGCCAAGAAAGCAGCTCAGTTGATTTCCCCATTGGATCATTGGGTTACATTACACCGTCAATCCATTGTCCCACCTCTGTTTATTCTGGGGCATCCCACTGTGGGGCGGGGTGGGTTGCAACTGTCTCTGCTCCAGATCCCTGCTTTCCCAGCATGGTGAAGAGAGTGATTCTCATAACTGACATGGGGCCACGTGAAGGTCACGGCTGGCTTTGTCTGGAGACTATCTTAGGACACCCTTCCTGACCTGTCCCCTGCCGTGACAGATTTGATGGATGGTGTTCACACAAAGCTGGCTCCTGAGCCTGGCTCCCCATCACCTTGAAGCTGCTCTTATCTATTAAGAAGAAGGGTCGAATTGGGAGACTTTAATCCTTTAGTTATTAGCTGCAACCCATCATTTTGGACCCATGCAGTCCCTGATCCTGCCTTGTGACCGAGTGAAGGGGGCTGGGGCAGGGGAGAAAATGGATGGAAGCAAAGAGTTTGGAGCCTTGGGTAAAAGGAACACGGACCCTGCACAGCTCTGGGACTTGGGGGAGGTTAAGATGGTAGGAACTAAATGGGGTTTTTCCCTAAGGGTGGAGGGGAGTTGCTTACCAGAAGAGCTCAGGTTACAGCAGGAGTAACACAGGCAAGGCAGCTGGAAGGACTTTCCTAATGGAAAGTGCAGAAGGGCCCTGGAAAGCCTGTCTGGTAGAAAGCTTGCAAAGCTCAGACAGCTGCTCAGCAGGAGCCTCAGGGCTGGGCCCGGTGGGGCGCAGCTCAAAGCCCGGGGAGTCAGTGTCAACACGGAAGGTAAGCTTTGTGTTTGTCTTTGAGGCTAAGAGAACTTAATGTCAGAGTGGGAAAGAGCTATTAACACATCACAGAGTCCCAGTCCAGAGTCCGTTGTGAAGGAAACACCTTCCGGTGGAGCCGAAAAGCTTTGATTACCTCCACCCATAGGGGCAATTTTCTCTAGAAAAGAGTATCCATCCCCGAGAAGCAAGAGATTAGTTTAGACAACAGAAAACAAATTAAGATTTATCTGGAATCAGGTAGATCAGGGGCCCAAACCTGAGTTTTCTGGTTGACCAGGCTCAGGAGCTGACTACAGTGCACACAGCCATCCTCCTGGTGTTGACTCGGAGGTGAACTCAGTGCTCCTACCTGGTCTGGTGCCATCTAGCACCCTCTGCTTGCATCCCATCCCTGCCCCCGTGCACACATATGGCAAATATGTACAAGTCAGGAGCAGAAAGGGGAGCCTAGGAGAGATCCTAAAGTGAGGCTCACAGCACCCCTCAGTGCTTCCTCTCACTTTTGCCAAGCTCAGCTATTTGGTCTCCCAGTGAACAGTCCCTGAGCAAGGATTCAAAAGAGCGCAGTGAGAAAGGCCCCTGAAAGAGTACTTGTCAGGGCTGTCACATGCATCCTCATTTAAAATGTTTGACAGTATCCATCTTTTTACTTGGAAAACCAAAATGGAGTCCTTATAAATTTGTATATAGTAGAAAAATACAAAGACAACAATAAAAATCATCATTTACTTCCTGAGATAATCTGTTCACCTTTTCTTCCCACTACGAACATTCTCTTTTACTTCTGATTACGGAAAATGTCATGCACGTACACAGTAAATAGAATCGTGCACCCAACAATTATCAATGCTGTGCCCTTCCTGAGCCAGCTAGGCCTCCCCCAGCCCACTCCGCCACTCTCTTCTTACTGCCCTTACTATTAATTTTAGTGTTTTAGGGGTAAAATTTACATACATTGAAATGCACAGATCTTAATTGTACGTTTTGGACAAATGGATTCCACCACCCTATGTTGATATAGAACCTTTCTTTCTATCCAGAAACTCCCAGAGGCAAATACTGCCCTAGTTTTTGCATCTAAATTGTCTGTTTTAGAACTTCATATAAATGGAATCGTATTGTTTTTTTTTGTATCTAGCTTTTTTTACTCAGCATAATGTTTTAGAAAGTCATCCATGTTGTTGCATGTCTTGGTATTTTGTTCCTTTTTATTACCAAGTGGTATTCCATGGTATGGATATTCCACAGTTTGTTTATGGACTGTCCATTTTGTTTATTTTTTTTAATTTTTAAAGATTTTATTTATTTGACAGAGAGAGACACAGCGAGGGAGAGCGCACAAACAGGGGGAGAGGCAGAGGGAGAAGCAGGCTCCCACTGAGCAGGGAGCCCGATGTGGGGCTCGATCCCAGGACCCTGGGATCATGACCTGAGCCAAAGGCAGATGCTTAACCCACTGAGCCACCTAGGCATCCCAGGACTGTCCATTTTGCAGTTTATTTGTTTATTTTTAAGTAATCTCTACACCCAGTGTGGGACTCAGACTCACAATCCAGAGATCAAGAGTTGCCAGCCGGGCGTCCCTGGACTGTCCATTTTGAGTAAAGCTACTGTGAACGTTTTCATACAAGTCTTTGTGTGGACTGTGTGTGCTCATGGTGGTACTATTCCCTACATTTTACAGACGACAAAACTTGAGGCTCAGAAAGGTTAAATTTCTAGCCCAAGGCCACACAGATAGTAAAAGTTGGAGATGGGACTCTAACCTAGGTTTGTCTTTTAGTTTTTATTCCCTCCCTGTGGTAGCTTTGTGCCGCAGCTGTTTGGGGTCGCTAATTATAGGGACATATGGGTCCTCAGCTTAGCGGCCCGTTGGTAGCTGAGTTTTAGTGCAGCCCAACGGTTGGTATTGATCATAACATCTCCGAGTCACCAAGAAAAGGTTATGTTAAAGCTGCCTTTAAAAAGAACGAAAATGTGTAAGACTTTTAGAGAAATTTTCAGCCGAGGTTATTACACTAAAAGCAAGCCGGCAAACAAAAAGTTTTGCTACTCAGAGCTCTAGTTGTCTGGAAATCTCGGGCGTAATACGTCATTTCTCAAGGAAGCCAGAGACAGAAGGCGTGACTGGATGTATAAAATAGTATATAAATAATACATGTATAAGAAACCATTCTGTTCTTTGTAGATCCAAACAGAATAGGTTTTTGGAGCGTCTGCTGGTTCTTGCTTGGAAAGATGTTGCTAAGCAATGTTGCTAATATTATGGAAGGACAGCTTTCCTCCTCGCTTTTCCACTCAGCCCTGGGAAGCCCGGGAGTGGAAGTGCCTTCAGGGTAGACACAGCTGGTGAAGCTTGGTGATCTGTGACGTGGGGGCCAGGGGCCCCGGGGGTGAGAGGAGTGTGCTGCAGGCCACCCAGTCCTCAGCCTCCTCCACTCCTGAGTCTCTGGAGGGACCCCTGGGTGGCCTCCAAGCAAAATGTCACACACGGAAGAGTCCTTTTGAATATTTCTACTGTGGGAAAAATTAGAGTCATGCCACTTAGATTCATGGGTTCAAATTCCCTAAATGAGCCAAAAAGAAGTATTTCAAATACCTTCAGTAACCCAGAAATAAATCAAGAACTCCTTTCTTCCTCCTCCTACCCCCGTTTTTGTAATCTCCCCGAGCAGAAAATCAGCCAAGTCCTGATTGAGATCATGCACGGCAGGCTCTGGGTACCAAATGATGTGCAGCCCGAGGGCTGGATCCTTGCCCCTGAGTGGGATCTGTGGGTTTCCTCAGGCATGGTTTCCTTTCCCTGAAGCTCGAAAATGCCACACAAGTCACCAAGATCCGTTTCCAAAATCTGAGCCAGTTTCTAGGCAGATCTTCTGTTTAGTATGAAATGTGTGGCTCCAGGGAAAGTATGGCTGTGCCAGGGCTCCCCAGGCTTGTCTTTGCGGCTTCCCAGCCGGGCCTGAACATGACCTGTTGCTGTCACTGAAGGACCCTGTTGTGGGATGGGCTCTCTTGGGGGCTGCTGGTGGGCTCCGAGAGGGGACCTTAGGAGCTGGGAGGAGAGTCAATGTGTTGGCTGTTGACAAAGACCCCTCCTGCACCTCTCTTTTCAAAGTAGAAATGGTGGGGCACATGCGGGCCTCAGTCAAGCATCTGACTCTTGATTGCGGCTCAGGACTTGATCTGAGGGTCAGGAGTTCAAGCCCCATGTTGGGGGCTGGACATGGAACCTACTTAAAAACAAAACAAAATATAAATGGCTTCCACACCTCGAACCTTCCCAGCCTTTCTCTCCTCTCTCTTTCCCTCCGCGGCCCGCCCTCCCTCCCCCTCTCCCCTTTTCTCTTTTTCTCTTCTTCCTGTGCGGGTATCCCAGAGACGCTGCTGTAACGAGGTCCAGCAGGGGGCGCTGATGAACCTGCCACGAATGAATGACGTCCGGTTGCCCAAGGAGCACAGGTGTGAGTGCTCTGCGGCAGTGAGAGTGACAGAGGCTTCAGAGGCTCCGGGCTGCTGTACATACGCGGGTGCCCCAAAGGCATAAGAGAGTGGCGGTGCTGGCCTGAGCAGGTCCAAGGTGGTGCGATCCATAGGGCGGTCAGGGACGCTGTCCCCGGCAGAAGGGGAGGAGCAAGGCGTCGGAAAGAAGTCTGGTTTTCCTAAAAGGCCCCGCCCTCCTGGCTCCAAAGACCCTCTTTGCTGCTCATCTACTCCCAATCCTAGCCAAGCCTCATTTTGCAGAGGCATGGAGGCACCCGAGCTGGAGGTGGGGAGGGGACGGAAGGGAAGGGGAGGGGACGGGAGGGGAGGGAGCCCTTGCCCCCATCTCACTCTGAAACCTGGGCGCTGGCAGCGGGGCTGAGTCCCAGTTTCGCACGGATGTGTCTCCTGGAGCGGGTTCCCAGGCACAGAAGGCCCTTTTCTTTAGGACCAAGCATGCGTGTCTGTCTGTCTCACCCCACTGGCCCCTTAGGAATGGGCTGTGCAGCTGTCTGCCCTCTGTTCATGATTAACTTCCCTGTCGTGCCCTCCCCCCACTCTATCCAGGCCCCCTCAGCCTTTGGGTTTCCCCCAACTGGGGCAGAGACCCAGGTTGGCAGCTGCCTGGCACTTTGTTCTCAGGGACTGCAGGCTTGGGGGTGGGGTGGGGGTGGGCTGGAACAGACCTTTGAGGTCCGGTGAGCTGCTGGCGGTGCAGATCGGGAGACCCCTTTTCTGCAGTCCTCCTTGACCTCCCTTGCTCTGGTCTGGATGTGTCCAGCCTTCTCTGTTGGGTCACGAATGTGAGAAGTGTTCCCTTTCGATTCTCTTTCAAACTTTGTGATTTCTTTAAGGACCATGTCTTTGGTGCAAGTGTGTGGCTAACACCTCACACTTGCCTATTTTTCTCTTTTAACGAAGTTGTTTTAAGCTCAAAGCCTTTGTCAGGCAATAGTATTGAGCTAGAGTTTAATAAGTTTGTATTTGTTTTCATAGTTTGAATGACAAGCGATAAAAGATTTTCATTTAGGGTGGTGATGTTTTCTTTTTAAAGTAAGTAAAAGAGTGAGTTGATTTAATTAAGGGAAAATAATAAATAAATGACAGGGTATGTTGAGCCAAAAAATGGTGAAGGGGGTATGAATGGCCTAATTTTGGGGAATGGTGGCCGGGTCACACTGCACAAGGTAGCCTGGAATGGGATTGATTCCGTGGTTTCAGGTGTGTTAGCACTGTTTGTTTTGGGCAAAGGTGGTCTTTCCATTTCTCACTTATCCCAGTCTCTCTGCACAAAGTATTTAATAAAAGTTGGTGGAATGGGGAGGTCTAGCATAGATGGCCATTGTATTCTCTGCGTTAAGCCGGGGAGATGGGGGGGTGCCCCTACCCCACCAGCACCTGGCGCCCCATTGTGGCACACACCCCATGACAATCCTTCCCTTTCTCCTGCATACTCCACGCAAGCTTCATTTTCACTTCAGATGGTCACTGGCCAGCTTGTTATGCTTTGGTGTTTTGGTGTGGGGTATGGGCAGAAGGAAGGGCTTCCTCACCCCCAGCAAACTTCTACCTCTAGGGCCTCAGGAATCAGATCAGGTTTTGGTCTTTTAGGGACAACCTTGTGTTTTCAGCCATGTTGGGGCTGGAAACATTGTGGTCGTAGAGGAACTGAGAGTGCCTGGAACCCTAAAACAAGAAGGATAACCTGCTTGGTGGAAAGATTTTTTGCCTTCATTCCCGTGCGCTGTTGCCCACTGATGCACTTGACCTGAAATACCTCCCAGGCGGTGGGGGTTGGGCTGGAGCCACCCATATTCACTCCTCTGGGAAGCGGTCAGGCCTTGCACTGAGATGCAGCTTTCTTCTGTGTGTGGGTGGATAGAATACACCCCATGCTGGGCTAGACCTACGGCCAGTGCCCCCATCACCCTCTGTGTCCTCTAGCTGAATAGTCCAGTTCTGTGTTCTGCCAAAGGCAAAAGCCCTGGGCTGCTTGTGCCCTGCCCTCCTCCCCACTGAGGACACTCCTTTCCCCATTCTTTTTCCAGACTGATTCTCAGGTCCCTACTGCTGTACTCCTTGCAGCAGGCCTAGCCACAATCCCAGGGGTGGGGCCTGGGTCACTCACTCTCTGGCTATAAATAGATGTCCATGGCTATCTCTGTGATCCCCCGCTACCCAAGCGGGCCCAGGATGGCCTGGGCCATTGCTAATGGATGCTTCATAAATAAACCAGACACATTTTGGCACCACCCTGGGGTTCTCTCCTCTCCACCCCAACTCCAGTGCCTGCTAGAAACTGTGCCCCCTGGAGAGGCAGGGTTGAGGCCTCAGGCCCTGGAATTCATTTCCAGCCCTGTCTCTCTCTGGCAGGTCCCCTCCCCTGCCTGATTCTCTGTGCTTGCATGAACACCAGACTATAGTAAAAACAAAAACAAAACAACAAAACCCACAACAAAGCAAATTTCCTCAGGGACCCTTATGGCCCCAAAGGGCTGTTTTGGAAGATGGACTAATTGGCTTATTTTAATTCCCTCCAGCCCTCTGCCCAAGTCCCGTCTCTGGGGGAGGAAGAAGCAAAGCCAGTGTGGACGTGGGGGTGGGGGGTGGTGGTGGTGGTGATGATGATGATGGTGGTGAGAAGGGGCTAGGCTTCCTGGCAGCAGATGGAAGTGAGGGAGTGGGGCTGCCCATATCAGGGACTCAGCCGCGGCCCTTTCCCTACGAGCTGGCCAGTGATCTTATGTCTTTCGGTTCTGAAGTGAAGATGAAGCTTGCCGTGGGGTATGCAGGAGAAAGTCCGCAGCAATCGGGCGCTAGGTGCTGGTGGGGTGGGGGCGCCCCTTCGTCTCCCTGGCAACCCGGGACGCCAGGCAGAGGTGTAGCCTCAGTGAAATTGATCATTGACCCCGAGTTGTGTCAAACTTCCAGGGCAGGGGAAACAAGGGTTAACCGGGGACTGACCCCAGCCCAGGTAGGCGCCGATGCTGGAGTAGCCCCCTCCAGCCTCGCAGGACCGCCCCTCCCCGGACTTGGGGAAAGGTAGGAGGTAGCAACCCACTGAGTCAAAACGCCAGGGAGCCTCAGGCCGGGGAGGGCGGGCGCTGGGCGCGGGGTGCCCTCTCTAACTGCCTGGCCCTGGGCCGGGAGAGATCCCGCGGCGGTGCCGGTGTACGCGGGCAGTTTCGCACAGATTGAGGACGCGCGTTTCGTCTCGGTGCATGTTTTTTCTCCCTGTGTTTTAAAGACAGTGACAGCATTGGAGAAGTATCCCGGCGGGCCGGGCTAGGAGAGCGCGTCAGCCGCCTTTGCCTGGGGAGGGAGCCCGGGGCCCCGCCAGCGGAGGCGGGGGCGGAGGAGCGCAGAGGAGGGGACGGAGAGGGAGAGGCGAGAGAAGGGGGGCGGTGGCGGCTGCCCGCCCGGAGGGGAAGGGAGGGAGCCCGGGAGCCGAGCAGAGGGCGAACGCGGCGCCGAGCCCCCCGGGGCGCTGAGCGCCAGCGGGCCGCCTGAAACGCCCGCAGCCGGGGTGCACGGGCCGGGGCACGGGAGGCGGGGCCGGGGCGGGGTCCCGGCGCGGGCGGCGCGTCGGAGCCCGAGCCCCGGAGCCGCCCGTCCGGGCCGCACCCGGAGCGAGCCTTGGAAATGCCTGCGCTGGGGGAGCGGGCGCCGGCCGCCCGGCGGGCTCCGAGGAGACGCTGAAGGTCGCCGGGAAGTGAGCGCCCGGTCACCTGACCCCCGGGGCGCACCTAGGCGGGGCGGGGCCCATGAGAGGCGGGCGGCCGGGGGCCGGGGCGCAGGGGCTGGGAGCGGGCGGCGCGGAGCGCGCGGAGCCGGGCCGACGGGGGCGCGCTGCGGGCGGGCGAGGGCGCGGCCGGGCACCGCCGGCGGCCTCGCCATGTCCCAGCCCGCGGGGAGGATGCATTGCCGAAAGGCAGGGATCCGCGCCGCGGTGGTGCTCATCGGACTCCTGCACAAATCCCGAAAACAGAATAAAGAGAAAAGGTAAAGCTTGGCAGTGCCGCCTCCCCCTTCCCTCCACTCTCATGCTAAATCCCCGCTTTCTTTGGATAGACTTTTCCAAAAGGGCCTTTGGCCCCGAGTTGGTTGGGAAAAACCTCCGCTCCACGCGTCGGGGGAGCGACTCAGGAGCATCGCCCGGGACACCGGCTGTTGGGAGAAAGCCGAGGCAGGACTTTGGCTGGGTCGGAGGGTGACTGGGAGGGCCCTTCGGGATCCATCAGCAACAGAGGGGCACTAAGTGTTTCGTCCCCATACCCATTTGCCCATTTCGTTCCCATTTGCCCATCGCAGCGCCCTTCCTGAAAACTACAGCACGGGTAGCATTGATCCAACCCGGCTGACAGCCCCTGGCTCAGCCCTAGTGGCCCAAAGCGCTGGAGATGCTATTTGCTTCTCTGCAACTTGGCTGAGCCCGCGAGGTGCCCGCCAGGCCGGGATCGGCTTGCCTTGCGCACAGTGTTGGCAGGCAAGGAGCAAGTTTGGAGGTGGCTTGACAGCCCCCTCCCCCCTTCTTTGGATTTTTTTTTTCTCTTTGCATCTTCACCTTTCTTGGGTTTACTCTACTAATTGTCTGCTCCTGGATGTTGGAATTCGTTCTCTCCAGCTATTTCAGAGATACCCTGGATGACCTGTGGGGTAAAGAGGTGGGGGTTTGGGGGTGGCAAAGGAGCTTCTGGGGCAGCTTCCTGGGCTCCAGTCCCTTGCTGCAGGCTTGATGTCTGCAAGACCCAAGGGAGCTGCTCACCCAGGCTGGCACACACTCCTCTGCCAGGGTTCCTGAGCCCAAGGCTGCCTAGCAACTGGGGTTCATCAGAGCCAACTGTCCACAGAGATATTGCAAGGATTTGGGGTGACTCCAGGGGCTCTGCTGGATCCTGATTTCCAGAGGAGTTTGGAGTGGTTAGTGCTGTGCTCTGCATTAGACAAGGGCTAAGACAAGGGCAGTGGAGCCAGAGATACCTGGGTGGTGATAGGTGACCCCTGGGCTTGCCCAGAAGCTGGGTGTGCCTGATGGGGGGTGGAGTGGTGGACAGTGGATTAGAGCACTTTGTGAAGCTGGCATGGGTTCTGTGGTGTGGCTGTCCCCCATCCCTCTTGTCCCCCTTCCTATGATGCAGTCTGATTCGATGTTTCCCATAGCTAAGGTGACTAGCCAGTGAAATGACTTCAGGTGGTTAAGCATGAAATAACATTGAGTCACCTAGTGAGACGGTTCTTCCCTTTTCAGTTCTCTACTAATGCATGTGATTTCTTCAAGGGGAAAGTTTCAGGTTGGTGCTAGTCTGGCTTTAACACCTTTTTTACACTTGCTAATCTCTCTTTCATAACAAAGAGAAAACAGACCTCTGGGTCTGGGCCTTTAAGTGGGGAACAGTGCCTGCCTACAATTTAGGTTGTATTTGTGCTATTTATTTTTAGGATTCTCTCCTAGTTAGGGTCAGTGGTACTGATTTTCCTCTTTGTGCTGGTGATATAAAACCTCACTTTAAATTAAACGTATTAAGTCACAAGAATGAGTCCATTTAATAGAAATAGTAATAGTACAGATGGTATAGAATGTGGCAGAAAACCTGCAAGTGATGTCGGGAATGGCTGATGCTGGGGACAAACCTGTCTAGCAGTAAAAGCTACCAGCAGGACTCTGGAGCCCAGTGCTCCAGGTCTGGGCCCCATTTGTCCCTAGACTTTGATTCTCTTTCATTCCCTGTCCTTCAGCATTTTATCTGTAGGGGGGGGGGGGGATGACTAAGCCAAACCTCTAAAGTCAGAGGGATAGGGGATGGCTGTTCTGAGACAACCAGCGCCTGTTTTGAGGAATGAGGAGGATGATGTGCTTGATAGACAGGCAGCTGCCTCAGACCAGTTCCTGTTTCTGAGAATAGAGTGTATGGTGGGGTGGAAGGTTCCTGCACAGTCCTGGCTTATCCGTTGACTATGACATGGTAGTATCAATGTAATCTCCCTGAGCCTGTTTCTGTGTCCATACAAAAGGCCGAAGTGAGATATTGTGGGTGAAGATGCATCTGAGAGGTGTGAAGTGCCACATGAGGGTGAAGGGATTTGGACAGAACTGTTCCCATTCGCCTCTCTATGGGCTTGTGCTCCTGGAAAGCAGGGTAAGATGTCTGGTGTTGACAGCCCGCCCAGGAGGCAACCAGGTGCAGTGAGGCACAGGGAAGGACTGGGCAGGGGACAGGGCAGGAAGGGGAAGATGCCCATGGCTCATGGCATCTTGTCCTTCCTCCTGGATGCACTATGCCCTTCCCTGCAATGCAGCCGACATTGAGGCCCTCCCAGCCCCTGCCTTCGTCCTATTCTGCTGTTGCTTTTGTTATCCTGATTGCTTTGGCCACAGACTTAACTTACCCAAGGAGAGAGAGGGATTGATCTCATGTTGGTGCTAAATGACCTTTGCTTTTCTTGCTGTAATCTGGAGTTTCTTTGTCTTTAAGCGTCTGAAATGCAGTGCTCACTATTGACCCTTGCCCTGTGGGCACCAGCCATAGGGGTCGGGGGTGGGGTGGATGGGTGGGGGTGGTGGGCTGGAGCAGGCTGCAGCTCCCAGCCTCTCTAATGTGCTCCCCAGAATCCAGGCTGGGTGTTCAGTGTGTTAAGTCTCTGCTTCCTCCCCACCCTCATCATGGCCAACTCAGACCCCTTCTTCATCCTTCCTAGAAGGCCTGAGCCATCCATCGATCTTCCCAGCACCTTTCTTTAATTGACAGGCTTATGCAGATAACACTCCTGGCTGTTGGCCTTAAGGGATGAAGTGGTCCGGTGTGGCTTCGCAGTGGATGGCCCCAGGGTCCTTGTCATCTTCCTGCCCTCCCCGGGCTCCTTAGAAGTATATTGCATATTGGGGGAGGCAGGTGTGCCAGGGAGGCTGGTAATGACACAGGTATCTCAAACGGGCCCAGAACCAGAAGACTGCAGGTCACTGCTGGTAGGTCCTGAGAACTCTGCTGAAAGCTCCAGCCACAGTTTGCCTCCCGGAGAAGCGGCTGTGGTGCTCGTCAGCGTTTACTTGACGACTCTGTGTGGGAGTTGTGGGATGACCCGGAGGTTCTGCCTCTTCCTGACCATCTTCCAGTGACTCCACCACCTGGGTTCCTGCAAAAACAATGGTGTGTTTGCAAGGGGGGGTTGATTGGAGCATGGTTCCAAGGAGGCACCTGAATGAAGCCTTCCTTGCAGATGGCATTTTGGAGACCACTGTAGTGGGAAGCTCCTTTCAAGTGCTTTGATTTTCAGACCCTGCTTTCTTGTAGTTGTGGCAGATTGGGGCAAGATCCTGAGCACCACCTTGGTCATGGTAGAAGTGGACGGGTGGGGGGGGGGGCATGCTTTCCTCTGAGGTGGAAAACAGGTACTTCTGGTAGGAAGGGTTAAGGCAGAGAAACAATCAAAATATGTATGTTCCAAATGGTGTGGATGAAGTTGTGTGGCCTTGAGAGTGACAATCTGAACTGGAGGGAGGTCGGTTAGCATAACTGAAAAGACATCTACTTCTTACAGGGGGTAGTTATTTTAAGACAACTCCCACCATGCGGTTTGTGAGGAGGAAAATATGAATTCAGTCATTATTCAGCAAACCCCTCATGGCAGGCTCTGGGGGGGGGCAGAAGAGTGAATCTAACGAATCTGATCCCTCTGTTGTGGGGTATAATATCTAGGGGGTTATTAGAAAAAGTTCATCCCGTGCTTGCTTCGGCAGCACATATACTAAAATCGGAACGATACAGAGAAGATTAGCATGGCCCCTGCACAAGAAAAAGTTCATTCCTAGCTTTATTTATTTATTTTTAGACTTTTTATTGTGGAAATTTTCACACATGCACAAAAGTAGCGAGAATAGTGTAATATGATACCCAGTTTGAGCCATTATCAACTCATGGCCAATCTTGTTTCATTTATTTACCAACCCACTCCCCCACAAGATTATTTTGAAGTAAATCCCAGACATGATATCATTTCGTTCTTAAAGATTTCAGTATATATCTTAAAGAATTTTTCTAAGAAAATATTAACACTACCATTATCCCTGAACTAACAGTAATTTCTTAATATCATATTTAATTAGTGTTCACATTCCCCTAATTGTCTCACAAGTTTTTCAAAAAATTTTTTAAAGATTTTATTTATTTGAGAGAGAGAGAGCACATGTGAGTGTGTGGGGGGGAGGGTGGGTGGGGGAGGGGCAAAGGTCGGGGAGAAGCAGGCTGAGCAGGGAGCCCCAGTGTGGGTTCGATCCCAGGACCCCAGGATCTTGACCTGAGCCAAAGGCAGGTGCTTAACCGGCTGAGTCACTCAGGCGCCCCTCAAATTTTTTTTTGAGTCAGGATTCAAAAAGTCAGTGTAATTGGTGATATGTCACCTTATGAGTTTTCTCCTCCAACTTTCTTTTTTCATTATAATTTCTTTATTGGAGAAATTTGATCATCTTGGGGAGTTGCCCATATTAAGGATTTTGTGGATGACATCTCCTGGTGTCACCTAACATGTTCTGCAGTCCCCTATGCTACTGTAAGTCGGTATTTAGTTTTAGAGGCTCTATCACATTTGGGTTTGTTTGTTTTTTGAGCAAGACCTTGCATTGGAGTTTATTTGATTGTCTGTTTTTGTGATGTTGGCAATTGATTGATTTGTCCTTGGAGTCTGAGGGCTAGTGTCATAGAGGATACTTGCATTCTGCCATGGGAGAGCATGTGACAGGCCTATGAGCTGGCTGGATCGGGGGCCTGAGCCTGTGGAGTGTGCAGGAATCCTGGCGTTCGAGTCCCAGAGCCCCAAGGCTGGAAGGGGCACACGGTGGGAGCTGATCTGCTCCCTGGCCCCGGAGCAGATGGCTGCTTGTTCTCTTCTTCGGAGGTGGCTGGGTCCTGCCCTTTGTGGAAGGGCCTGTTACTTACCCTCTCTTGTCCGATGTTTGAATGCCGTCTGGTTGGCTGTCGTTGCTTTAAAGAACAAACGTCTCCCTTTAGCCAGCTTCCCATTTTAAGCCTCACTGAGCACCTGAGAAGTTAGACTCATAGAGTTCAGGGAGAGAATTTGAGGCAGAAATGAGGATTTTTTTTGATTCCTTTGGAACCCTGTTTTCATCTCCTCTTTGGTGTCCCTGCTTCTTGTCCTCCTTATCCATTCTTCTCATGGTGGCCAGAGTGGAGCTTTAGAAATTCTAGTAAAATCAAGTCTCTTCACTGTAGAAATCTCTACGTAGGCTTCCCATTATAATTTAAATGAAGTCCAGACTCTGAAGCTGTTCTCTGACCTTACTTCCACTTTGCCTCTCACTCACTGTGGTCATTGTGTTTCTGGTGCAAAGGCCTTTCTGTTTCTGGAACATGCCAACCTTGTTCCTGCCCCAGGCCCTTTACATGTGCTGTTTATGGTGACTTAATTGAGTGGTACTTCCTCATTGTTGGGTGTCAGCTCAGATGTCATCTCTTCTAAAAGGACTCCCCTCGCCATCCAATCTGAGCAGCTCACTCCAGCCGTTATTACTTTACCCTGATTTATTACCTCCATGGCACTTATCATTAACTGATATTATCTGGCTTATGTAGTAAACAATTTACTGACCGTTCCCACCCCTAGAATGTGAGCTAAGAGCAGGGACTTTGCTTTTTTCACTCCTGGGTCCCCCATTGCCCGGAACAGGAGGTGCTTAGTAAATATTTGCTGCATGAATGAATGGGTGCACATGAAACTCACTGACTCCCCGGAAAAAATATGCCCACTGCCTGTTCCCCCGAGGTCCTCTTAATACTACAGTGCCCTCTGCCACAGATTTCAAGATGTCCTTTTCTTGTGTGGGGTTGGGGAATTCTCCCCTTCTCTCTCCTTCGGTCCCCTTTGGAAGAAATCTGGAGGGAAATACAACTGAGGACGTGCACACGTAGAGTGCCATTATTACTTTTTCGACTCCTTTCCTGCCCCTGTGCCTTAGGGAAGCTGTACACGGTGAGGGTCCGGGCTCAGCCCTGAAGCCGGGGCTGGGCTGCAGTGCTGTCCCGACACTGAGTTCCTGGCTCCCAGGTCCTGGCGCTGCTGTCTGAGAGGCAGAGGCGGGCTCCCTTCATTCATGCCAAAAAGGGGGTAAGTGGGTGTTTGAATTAGTGAACAATTGCCATTAGTGAATATATGTTTTTTTCTAAATGCAGCTTTATCTCTTTGGAGCCCGAGATTCACTGATGGCCGGTTAACCGGGATGTTGCCAAATAGAGGGCCTGCCAAACCCACTTGGTTAAACCAACGAAAATCACTTCTGTGCGGGCGGGGAGGGCTGCTGAAGGGCTCAGGAAATTTCTCCGTCATTTTAGGCAGATGAGACCCCCTTGCCCTCCCTACCCCATGCCCGCCCCACAAACTGAGTTTCTTTGCCTCCTGAATCCATACAAAGTAAATGAGGTAGGCAAGATGATTTCAGGTGGACAAATGCTTTTTATTTTAATTGCTATTTTAAAAAATGCATTCTGGCAAGTGATACTGGTTTTCCATGTATGATGGTTACGTAACATTTTTAAAAAGTAAACTTGTTTAAGTAAAAAATTGTGATCAATTTAAAGTGTTAAGAAAAGTAACAGTCAGGTGGTACACGGACTTGGGAAAAAATTGAGAAGGTGATGTGGAAATGTCTGCAGTCTGGGAAGCACTGTTGGAAGGAAGGGGGCACTTTTCTCATACGTTCAAGTAGGCCCCAAACACCAGGGTCCTGGGGCCGTTGAAGGTTGAATGGTTGTAACTAGCCAACATTTTTGAGGCTTACTGTTTGCTAGGCTTGCATACCTGGCTTAATTCTACCGGTTATTATCTTTGTTTTCCAGTAGAGGGACAGAGGCTCAGAGTTTGAGGAGCATGCAGGGGACAGAATCAGAGGTGGAGGGGTGGAGGAACAGGGATCTTAACCCTGGTCTGTTGAGGTCCAGGGGCTGTACTGTTAACTGTTATGTTATTTGGAACCCAGGATAAGCACGTACGCAGTGCCGGGCTTCTGAGAAGTGCCCCATGCGTGCTGCTGCTGCATTTCTCATGAAGGCACAAAGTGCAACAGATCTTGGGGCACAGCTCAGGGAATTTCCACACATGTATCCACCCGTCTAGATACCATCCACATCAAGACATAGAACTTTCCTGAAGCCCAGCAGACTCCTTCTTTCCTCCCCACAGTCCATTTATAATTACTGTGGAGTCAGGCCCGTTGCCTTGTGTGGGGGGCACCTGAAGTAGCCTTGAAACCCGTAATAAAGGGAAGACCGTATTTGGGATTTCTTTCTTTCTTTTTTTTTTTTTTAAGGAGGCTCCATGCCCAGAGTGGAGCCCAGTGCGGGGCTTGAACTCACAACCCCGAGGCAGATCAGGAGTCAGACACTTAACCGACTGAACCACCTAGGCACCCCTGTGAGTTGGGATTTCTGAGTGGGGAATCCTAGTTCAACCCTGAAGAAGAAGGTGTTGAAGAATCCACACTGATTTCTAGGGGCACATAAGCTTGGTTTCACCTTCCCCTCTCCTTCTAGACACACTCAGTGGGAACCTGGAGCCGATGCTGTGTTTATTCACTGTCCTTGGAGCAAGGGTGGGTTGAAAAATTGTCACTTGCTTTTAAGCTTATCAGTTATGAACACACTGTTTCATGAAGGCTGGAACTCTAGCCAAGTCCTTCCCGGAGCCCTCTGGGGGTGGGCTGACCCTGCCAGGCCTCCGGGTTAGTCGGCTTCTCCAAAGGAGGGAGCAGGCCTGTTGATTAGAGCCTCCCCTCCCTCTTTTCCATGTATTTACTCTAAAGATCTTTACCAACCACTGAATGTGTGGGGCAGAATAAGGAGGCTGTGCGGATGTCTGTTGTCATGAGCACTTCCTCGTGGGGTACAACAACCTGAGACAGCCCCCAGGCAAGGCACACCTCTCACGTGGTTTACAGGACAGAGCCCTATAAGGGTGGAGGCGGGACCTCCCCTCATTCTTCACGCCCGCGTGCTGTAACACCACACTGTCTTGTCTACAGAGTGGGACAGCCATGGTCCGGCGCCTGGGAGTTTGCCAGGTGTCTGAGGCGGAGGTGGGATATGGCCCCTGCACGTTCCTCGAAGCTGCGTGAAGCCTCTGTTCTGTGCCTGACACCCGTATAGGTGCTGGGGCTGCAGCAGGGAACCGCACAGGTGCAAAGCCCTGCGCATTCTCCAGGGGCTTTATTAGGCCCACATGCGTTTTTCCCGTTTAAGTTGTTATTTTTAAAAATTGGAAGGTTCCATGTTACCAATGGCTTTTTCAGTCTTGTCTTGAGAAATCAGAAGCTTTGGCAACATTGGCTGGGCCTGCCTTCCTGCATCACATCTAAACCACCACCAGCCGGCTTAGCGTGGGGCTGGTCCCTTTCTGCTCACCAGTGCACCTCACCTGGCCACACCTGGCCATGCCTGTGCCACCTCCCCCACCCCTGAGGGATTGGATGTACAGTGTGGGAAGCAGGAGGCTCAGGGGTGGGGAGCTAGCTCCAGATGGGGCCGGTCCCAACCCTGCATGCCCTTTGGGCTCCCTTGGTTTTGGGGAGGTCCATTGTGATTGGAAATGAGGGTTCCCTGCAGGAGACGGGCTGCAGAGTGGCCACTATTAATTTGCCTTTAGATGTTGCTCCCCACTGTCCTTCCCTAATTAACCCTAAGTAAAATAACAAGTTATGGGAGGAATCCCAAGAGAAGGGACTGGGCTGGGAGCTTGTGTTGGCCCTGCTGTGGGCATGGCACTAGGCTGGCACCTGCAGCTCAGTTGTCCCAGCCTCTGCACCACACTTAACTGTCATCATCTCTGTTTTTCATAGAGGAGAAAGCTGAGGTTCAAATGGAGTAACATTTTCAGTGTCATTCAGCTCGTACAGCAGAGCTGGAATTCCAACCCAAATCTGCCTGATACTCGATGCCTTTTCTTCCATTGCCAAGTTTCGTGGGGACCCCGGCTGAATTACTTGACCTCTCTGCCCTTGACTTTCACTCTCTGAAGTGGATGGTGATGCAGCGCAGGTGTATGAAATGCATACCAGGTGTGAGAAAACGCCTCAAAACATGAAGAACCATGGCACCTGAACACCTTGCCATTATTTTTTAGGAAGAGACTGGACTGGTTTCTTGGGCAGCTGGGCTTCTTTTGAATCCTGGGCCTGAGCTGGGGCGAGGGAGGGGGCAGTGGAACCCAGAGTGTGGCAAAGTCTGATTTACCAGGCTTTCGATAAGCTGAAAGGGCTCCTGGCTCCTGTCTTCACTAATTAGTACAGAAATTTCTGCTTCTCTATGAGAACGGGAAGGTCTGGGCTGGAGCCCAGGTTACCTGTGCCATCTGTATTGTAATAGAACAGTTATTTTAATAAGATTTAATCCGAGATGCAAAGATGGAACCAGTGTGTCATTCGAGAGGTGACTGAAACAGGCTGTCTGAAAACGAGATCTTCAAATGTGCCAGGAAGGGCTTCTGAGTGTGACATCAACAAAGGCCAGTTACTGATAGCTGAGAAGGTCCCCCAAGGGCACAGCCCTGTGGAAGCAGGACACAGCCTGTGGTGCAAGCGATGGGAACGGGGACACCTGGCTTTCACAGCTTAGTTCCTCTGACCCGCCCTCCCCCTTTTCTGGAAAGTGCGCCCATTCATCTCTGCAGGGTTCACCCTGTCTTTCTCCCCCATGAATGCAAATACAGGCAGCAGTCCTGCTTATAAGCGGATTGTGTTCCCAATGTTCATTTGTGCAGTTTCAAGTTTAGGTGCTGGGGCTGCAGCAGGGAACTGTTTGTGGAGCGCCAGATGTGTACCAGGCATGGACAACAGGGTCCAGGAGGGCCTGCCTTAAGCCGCCTGTGCTCCAGAAGGAGAAACCAGACATGTAATGTGAACCCCATCCAGAAGACGAGGGATTCTGGAGAAGAGGTGTAAGGCACTCTGGAGGTCAACAGAAAGAGGGACCACCCAAAGAAGGCTTCCTGGAGTTGGCGGCATTTGAGGTGGGCCATGGAGGCTGGACAACGTTTCTGAAGGGGGAGATGGAGTGGGGAAGTACATTCTAGTTAAATGGGACAGGCTAAGCGAAGGAATGGAGGAAGGGAGAGCAGGGGACATGTTCAGAACTCAGTTGGACTGTGGTGTGGATTTCATTTGGGGCAATAGAGGGAAATGAGGCTGTCAGGGTCACTGAGGCCACTTTGTGGTTGGTGTTAAATGCCAAGGAGTGAAGGACAGGTTAGGCTTCTCTGTTCCCTGCCTCCCCCAAACTCACGGGGCACTTTGGTACCCTAGTTGGCATAGAAAAACTGAATTAGTCAGTATTACAGTTGAAATAACTTTTATTGTTAATTCTCTTTATGAGGGTTTGGGGCTAGAGGGTCTTGGTGTTGGAGGAGTGGTACCCCGAAAATGACTCTTCTGATTGGCAATTTAGCTAAATGAGTCAGTAATCTTTTGGTTGCAAGAGATAGACCCCAATTCTAATTAACCTAAAGGAAAAGAAAAATTTATTGGTTTAGGTAATTGGATAGTTCAAGGGGGACAGATTCAGGTATGGCTGGATCCAGGGCTTGACTGGTTCTCTCTCCCCATCTCTGAGCTATGCTTTCTTTTGGGTTGGCTTCTTCCTCAGATAGGTTATCCACAAAGAAAGATGATGGCTGTGCCAGGCTTACATTCTGCCAGTTTAGCAACACCAACAGGAAGAGCAAATCTGTTTTCTAGTAATTTTAGCAGGAGTCCCAGGGATGACTCACACCGGGCACAGTGGCTCACGTGCCCATCCCAGAACTTTGGTCAGAGGGATGGGATACGCTGATTAGCTGAGTCTAGGTGTTGTGCCCCCTCCTGGGTTCTAGGATGGAGTCACCTGGACTGAGAAAATAGGAGGGGCAGGTCACCTAGGGACATTTGATGTGTTGCTGTCAGTAGACCAAGGAATGGAAACTGGCCAGGAAAACCCGGCGGCTGTCCAATCTGCTGGCCCTGGTGGTTTCGTTGGTGTTGGTCTCTGCTCAGTCTTGTCTACTTGGTTGGTGGCTGCAGGTGCTTGTACCCCGCCCCCCCAGATGCAGGGATGCTCCCTTCTGCCTCCGCTGGGTGAGGCGTTCTCTCTTCTTCCCTGATGCAGCCTATTGGATCCCCCAGCCTTATTAAACACAGTCCCTGGGCCCCCTTTTCCCAGCATCCGTTCTGAACATCGAGGCGGTCAGATGTGTGACTGAGTGAAACCTTGTCTGGGAGAATGGTCTGGCCTTGCTCAGGGTTGGCGCTCAGCTTTGGGGTTGAATGATGCTTCCCCACCCTCTTTTGTTGTTGTTCTGTAGGACTCATTTGCCCCTCAACCCAGAAAGTCTGGATTCCTTCTATTTAGATTGCCGCTTCCTCTGGCCATCTAGCCGATGGGCACTCTTGGTCGCAAGGTCCTGGCAGACTCTCCTTGATCCATCCCCCTGCTGGAGGCCCAGGCCCAGCAGAGATCTCAGGGGTATGAGAGGTAGGGACCCCTAGATTACAAGGAAATGACTGCAGCAGGGCTGAGGGGCAGCCTGAAGCCTCCTGGAAAACCCAGGGGAAGTAGCACTGTTTGTGATCCTGAATGTACATGGTGTTCAGACTGTGGCCCTCAGTTTCCCTATCTGTGAAATGGGAGTAGAGCTAATGAATGATTTCACTTGTTCTTTAATGGAATTGTTTGTGTAAACAAAACTCTCATTCAGCAGTTCTACTCCTAGGTACAACATATACCCAAAAGAACCAAAAGCAGGGACTCAAACATCTCTGCACACCTGTGTTTATAGCAATATTATTCAGAACAGCTAAAAGTGGAAACAGCTCAAGTGTCCTTCCGCAGGTGACTGGATGATAAACAAAATGTGATATATCCATACAAAATATTATTCAGCCATACAGTGGAATGGAGTTCCAATGCAATGTGGATGAACCTGGAAAACATTATACTAAGTGACGAAGCCAGACACAGAAGGACAGAAATTACTTGATTTCACTTGTACAAGGTACTTAGAATAGGTAAAAGTGTAGAGACAGAAAGTAGAATAGAGTCAACAGGGTTTGGAGAGGTGGTGGGAAGAGTTATTGTTCAGTGGATCAGAATTTCTTTTGGGGATGATGAAAAGATTCTGGAAATGGGTAGTCGTGATGGTTGCATAATACTGAATGCCACCGAATTGCACACTCCCAAATGGCTACCTTTGTAAAAGAAAAACATCTTAAAAACAAACAAACAAACAAACATCTTATTCAGACCCTAATATGTAAAAAAGATAAAAGAGAGTGTTTCTCTGGTTGAAGATGGGGCAGGCAGTTGCGGGTAGCTCTAGTCCAGTCTCCATGAAAGCTGGGGCCAGTGTGTCTTAGGGACTCCTGGGAAGCGACGGCCACCCTTCTTTGCAGGCCGTGTTCTGAAGTTGAGGGTTCCCAAGGCCTCTGGCCTGTCCAAGTCCACCCCCCTCCTCCAATGGTCATGTGTTGATGGGAAAGGTCAGCTCAAGGAGAAGGTGCTGGAGAGACCGGACCACCTTGCGTGAGCTCTCATTTTATCCCAGTCTTTTCCGTTCCTGCAGCCGAGGACTCATGGACAGGTGTTTGCCAGTGCCTTATGGGGCTCTCCTTGGAGGCCAAGGGGACTGATAGTGGGTGGGTGGGGACTTCTGGGGGCTCAGCTTGGGTTCCAGTAGGAATGTGGGGAGAAGAGTCTTGGCTCTGAGTTGACCTTTGGGCACAGACCAGAGCCTGTGACCACACAATGGAAGGCTTGGGTTTAGTGCCCACAGCACGGATGCCTTTAGTGACCTGCCAGCCAGCCCTGAGATGGGCAGCCGCCACTCCAGCATTTGCTGTCCATGCAGAGCAGGGCTCAGGGGTGGACCTCTCTGCTGTCCCTGACCATTGCACGGGCTTAGAACCTTCCTATGAGCGTTTTCTGGGCTGCTTCTTGCTAATCTGATTTTTAAAAAGAAATGTTTATTATATTTTTAAGATCCATGTTCCTTGAAGAAAATTTGGAAAACACAGAAAAGTACAAAGACTAAAATAAAAATCATCTGCAATCCCAGATGGGGGATTGCAGAGATAACCACTATTAACATTTAATATATTTTCTTCTGGTCTTTTTTTCCCTCTAGATGTATACCCTCCCACACAGTGTATTTACATCTGCCTCTACATCTATTTCTTTATATTATAACAAAATTGGGATTATATTTTATTTTTATTTATTTTTGTTTTTTAAAGATTTTATTTTTATTTATTTGACAGAGAGACACAGTGAGAGAGGGAACAGAAGCAGGGGGAGGGACAGAGGGAGAAGCAGGCTTCCCGGGGAGCAGGGAGCCCGATGCGGGACTTGATCCCAGGACCCTGGGACCATGACCTGAGGCGAAGGCAGACGCTTAACCCACTGAGCCACCCAGGTGCCCTGGGATTATATTTTAGATACAGTGTATTAGGACTCTTGGGGGCAAGTGACAGAAGCCCAGGTTGAATTAATCAAACAAAATAGGGGGAGTTTTTGGCTATCATAACCCATCTATAGAAAGGGCTGGGCCTCAGGAAGAGCTAGATCCAGGACCTTGAGCAGTCCCTTTTCTTCTCTGTCTCTTGTGTCTGTGTCTCTGTTTGTGTTGGCTTCATTCTCTTGGGTCATCTCTACATATGATGTTGAAACCATGGTTATAGAACACTGTGGGCTTAACATTTTAACCCTTTTGCCTCCAGAGAGGGGAACAAAATCTCCTTTCTACAAGCTCCACTTGGACAAACCCCAAGGAGTTCTGATTGGCTTGGATCACATGCCCATCTCTGCATTAATCTATGTATGCGGGTGGGGGTGGGGATTTATGATTGGCCCAGTCTGAGTTGGGCCCATTCCTATGGCCGGGTGTGGGTATTGTGACTGTAAGCGTCCTTTCCACTGGGAGAGAGCAGATCTCTGAAGCAAAGGTGGGGAGTTTCATTATCAGATGACGGGGTAAAAGTGAGTTGGGCAGGCAGAAACCAGAGGCAAAAGTTGCTTTGGCGTTGGTTCCAGCTGTGGGGGGCTGGCACAGTGTTTTGAGTGGCCACGTGGGCCCTCCTTCTCCTAGCAATTTAATGAAAGGCGAATTGATACCCATGAGCAGTACAATTTGGCAACACCCAGCACCATTATGCATGCATATATCCCCTTTGCCCAGGAGATCCACCTTTGAGAATTTATCCAGCACCTATATTTCCACACTTGTGGAGTGGTATTGTATAAGGTCATTCAGTGCAATATTACTTGAAATAGCAAAACATTGGAAACGACCAAATGCCTAGCGATAGAGAACTGGGCACTTAGATGATTTCACATTCGTGCCCTGGACGGCTGCGTTATTTAAAAAAAGAGTAGTGACGTTGTCTCTGGAGCAAGATAAAGTTCTCCCAAGATATTCAGAGTAGAGAAAGCAAGGTGCAGAATGGAATGTACAGTGTACTATTTTTTGTATAAAAAGGGAAAATAGGACTCCATCTTTGTATTGGCTTACGTTTGCATAAAGAAACTGCAGAAGGGTCTGTAGAAAGCATTTCATCGGCTGGAGGGTGGAGAGCTAGGCGGATTGGGACAAGGATAGGACAACGCCTTTCACCATATACCTTCTAAGAAATTTTTGCTTTTGAACTGCATTAATGCATTCTTCAAAAACCAACAGATCAGTTTCCTTTTGGGGTGATAAACGAGTTCCGGAACCAGAACCTCTGTGGTGGTAATAGTTGCACAACGCTGAATTGTATACTTTAGAATGGTCAAGATTGGAAGTTTTGCGTATGTTTTACCACAATTTTAAGAGTAAAAACAAAAGTCAACAGGCTACAAAAAGAGTGGGGGGAAAAAAAAAACCACCCAGAAAAACCTCACAGAGTGTGAGCTCCGAACTCAGGTAGCCTGGGTTCAAATCCTGCCTTTGCTACTCTGTAGCTCTAGTACTGTGGATAAATTGCTTACTTTCTCAGAGAAACAGTTTAGTCATTTGTGAAGTGTGGATAATTAAAGAATCTGTATTCTGAGGGTTGAATGAGAAGTTCGGGATGAAGTGTGGTGCCTGGGAATGGTGGGCCTCCCTGTGAGTGAGCTCTGGAGGAAGGGCAGGATGACCGCAGGAGCCTTACCAGCTCCCCTCTCGCTAGCTGGGACATTTGCATTTTAATGGAGACTCTTGAAGACTGAAAACCTTCTAGACTCCAAGGGAGGAATGGTTGGAATTTCAGAAAAATTTATAGCTCCTGTCTGGGGAAAATGAGGTCTTTTCATTTCCTGGGGAGAGTTTAACTTTTACCTTGTCCTCCCAGCCACCCCAAGTGGTTGGGTTGGAAGCTGGAGAACAAATGAGCTGCCAGGGAAAGGGGGCGAGCTGGGAGAAGGGACAAAGGACAGCCCCGCATCAGCCCGGAACTAGGTGAGGGGTCCACGCTTGAAGGTTTGAAACTGAAGAAAATGAGGCAGCTGATATAGGAAAGATGTTAGGGTTTGGAGCCGATGGCCAAGAAAGAATTCTTGAGATGCCTTTGACGCAAAAAGGTGGTTTTATTAAAGCCCGCGGACAGGACCGGTGGGCAGAAGGAGCTGCAGTGGGGTCCTGAGGACTGGTTCGCTGTATACTTTCAAGTTGGGAGGGGGTTAGGGATGGTGTAAGCCTTCCAGGTATTTTGGAAACAGGGTTGCCAGGACCCTGAGGGGGCTAGTGAGCTATTGTTGGGAAAAGGTCATTTATTACTGTTTAGTAAACCGTCAGTCATGAGACCCTTCAGGTGTATATCCGTGGGTCCTATGCTTGGGGGATGATTGCCAACATGTGTCTTGGGGTGGGGGGTAGAGATAAAGGAAGTTTCCAAAGGAATTTTGATATGTTAAAGTAGACTTACAGGATCCTGGAGGGTTGGGCTGAGATTGCCTTTTGCCCTTAACAAAGTATCAGCATCAAGGCAGCTGAGTCCCTAAGAGGGTCACTCTGCCTGTTTCAAGGACTTGTCAGTGAGCTCTAGGCAGTAAGGAAATTGAATAATTTTTCTTCTGCCTTTGTTTCCCACATCAGTAGCCGTTGCAAACCAGTGAGCTCCAACCTCCCTCAGCCCCGTATCCACCTGCAGCTGCCGCAGAGCTTCCGGAAGACCTCCTCTGGCTTTGCTCCCC
>NW_027397096.1:163045-196707 GCF_003265705.2 Callorhinus ursinus | reverse complement strand
TCTGCCCTCTGATTAGTCTTTGACACAGCTCAATCCTCCCCCCTTCCGTCTCCATTTTGCTGGTGAAAGCTCACCCTCCTGCTTTCCCCCTGTCTCCTGGCAAGCCCCCCCTCCTCGGACTCCCCGCGGTGTGCCCAGGCTGCTTCCTCTTCTCTGTCTCCCTCAGTGGCGCCCCCCCTTGGTGTCTGGAAGGCATTCCAGATGTGGCAGGTGCACAGTGAAATTCCTGCTCTCTGACACCCTACTCATCCCTCCTGTGGCCTTCCCCAGCTGTCTTTTAGGCCCAACTCTTGGAGTCACCCTTGACTTCTCTGTATTGTTCTCATTCCCCACATCCAGTCTGTCAGCAAATCCTGCTGGCTGTACCTTCATCCCTGTCCAGAGTCGGATCACTTCCCATCGTCTCCGTAACCATCAGTGCAGTCCAGCCCATCCGTAGCTCTATCCCTGGGCGATCGAGGCGACTTTTTAGCTGGCCTTCCCGCTGCCATGCTTTGCGTCCCCACCCCCTACAGTTCTCAACACTCCAGTTGGGATGATCCTTTAAACCTATAAGTCAGGTCACATCTCTGTTCTGCTCACAACTCTGCCTTCTGTGGCTTCCTGTTTCCTCATGGTGGAAGCCAGCGTTCTTACCACAGTCACGGGCTCCCTGCGATTTCTCTGGCCTCAGCTCCTGTTCTTTACTCTTTGTTCTCTCTGCGCTGGCCACACGGGCCTCTTTGCTGTTCCTCGACCAACTAAGGTATGCTTTTACTTCAGGGCCTTTGTGCTTGCTGTTCCTTCTCCCTGGACTGCTTTTCCCCAGACACCCTCACCCCTTGCTTCCTCACTTCCTTCGGGTCTTCTCTCAGATGTCATCTCATTGAGGTTTTCTCTAATGACCCCAGTTAAATTTGCAAACTGTTCTGTGCTTTATTTTTCTTCCTAGCATTTGTCATCACTTGATATGCCTCTTATTTTAACTTTTTACATTCTTAGGTGTTTATTATCTCTTTCCTCCACTAGAATATGAACTCCATGAGGGCAGAGCTTTTTGTCTGTTTTGCTCACTGTTCTCTCTCCATTGCCTAGAACAGTGCCTGGTACGTAGAAGATGTTCAATAAGAATGGAGTGAATGAACGAAAGAAATTTGGTTTTCATAGTGAGGGCAATAGGATTACATTTCAAGGCTTTATGTAGCGAGCTCATATGATCAGATTTACATTTTGAAGGGTCACTCGAGCTCCTGGGGAGAAGTTGTTTGAGTGGGACAAGAGTGGGATTGTGGAGATTGGTTAGGGAGATGTCCTAACCAGTGGCTTTGAGATGATGGTGGAGGGGGATGGAGGGACACTGATGGACCTGGGAGAAATGCGGGCAGAATGAAAGGATCGTAGATTGTTAGAGCTGCACTTCTCAAACTTTATTGTGTGTGCAGGTCACTTGGTCATCTTGTCAAAATGCAGATTCCCATTGGTGGTTCTGGGGTGGGCCTGAGAAACTGCATTTAGACCAGCTTCCAGGTGATGCGCCTTGAGTAGTAGGGGATGGATGTCAGGCCTAAGGCGGGAGGAAGAGTCAGAAGTGCTCAGTGCCTTTATTTGGGAGACAGAACTTGGGAGGAGAAACTGGTGGGGGGAAATGATGTTACTTCTGGGCATGCAGATTTTGAGACGCCATGAGATCCCAAGTGGAGACGTTCAGGTTGGCAGTGGGGTCTGAAGCTCACAGGAGAGGCCTGAGCAGGAGACAGATAATGGGGAGTCCTCACAGGAATGGCAAAGGGGGCCCCTGTATGGGTGAGACTGAGTGGGGAGAGGCTATATCAAGGGGGGTCAGGGCTACAGGAACCCCTACTCTCTAGAAGTCATATTATTGCCATGAAAGATCGATTGCATGAAAGATCCAGGGCATTGGTTAAGATACCTGATGGGATGTGGGGCAGATGTTTTCTTCCCTAGATTCATTCAGTACTGTTCTGACCTTGAGGGTTTAATAGCTTCTCAAAGAAAATGAGCAGGAGCCTTTTGCCTGAAGGCAGCGGCCAGCCTAGGGCAGGTGAGGGAAGCCACACAGCTCTGGTTCTCAAGGGGGAGGCGGGACATCCTCCAGTTCTGCCTGTCCTGGAACATTTGGGTGTCCTGCTGCCTTGGAGCCCCATTGTGGACTCAGGGGAACCTGGTCTCAGATCCCACTTAGCTGGGCTAACTTGGGCAAGGCACTTTACCTCTCTGGACCTTGGTTTCCTCATCTGAATGATGGGGTAATAATAGTGGTGGTTGTGAGGGTCAGTGAGACGTATATAACATGCTGAGCCTGGAGGCCTATAAGGCTGGACTAATTCTCTCCAGAGGATGTGTGCAGTCAGGATGGGCACTGGCCTTGCCCACTCCCTCCCTCCCTGCCCCTCTGCAAGCGCCTGGCGTGGCCCCACATCCAAACGCTTCTTGCACTGATGGTCCTGCTTCCTTCTCCATCCATCTCCTTGGCTTGAGCTCTCTCTCCACCCCCCGCCTCCCTGCCGTTTAGATCAGTCCCCACCATCTCTCTTGCTGTGAATCACACCCCTGCTGGTGCCCATGCATTCAAGCTGGTCTCTTATCCACTTACTTTTCCCTTCTGAGCCTGACTGTAAACTTCCTGGGGGGTATTGTCCATCTGTCTGTCCATGTCCGCCATTGTACTTTGGTGCTGAGGATCCATCGGGTTGAGGCAGGCCCGATCCCTGCCGTAACGGAGCTCTTAGTCCGGTGGGGAAGACGGGCATCCAGCAGGTCATGGCAGTGGAGGGGCTGGGTGCTGTGACACTGGATGGTGTGCTGCGGTAGCAGAGAGCCCGGGCCCTGACCCAGGCTGGGCACACCATCTCAAGGAAGGGACATTCTGGCAGGGACAGGTGGACAAAGTCTGGAGAGGGAGTGTGGGCAAGGAGGAAGGTCTGGACGTGTGAGCGAGAGGTGGCCCAGGGGATGAGGAGACAGGTTTTGTGGGCTGGGGGGCCCAGGTGAGGAGAGGAAATGAGGGGATGAGATGAGGCTGGATGGGCCCAAGACAAGGGGCCCTTGAGGGCGTGTTGAGGAGTTGGGTTTGGTCCTAATGGTTGAGGCGAGCCAGTGAAAGGAGACTGTGCCATCATTACTTTGCACGGAGTTTACACTTTCATTTTCTTTTGCGCTAGTTCCACATGAAACTTACCATTTTAGCCATTTTAATGTGTGCAGTTTGGTGGCATTAATTACATTCATGGTGTTGTGCAACCACCATCACCGTCCTTCTCTGGAACTCTCTCGTCACCAGACAGAAACTGTGTCCTCAGGAGCAGTCACTCCCATTTCCCTCCACCACCCTAATCAACCACCAGTCAGCTTTCTGTTTCTGGATTTGCCTATCTGGACATTTCATTTAAACGGAATCATAGAGTATGTGGTCTTTCGCGACTGGCTTCTGTCACTTGCTGTAATGTTTTCAAGATTCATCCGTGTTACAGGCTGTGTCGGCACATCATTCCCTTTGAAGGCTGAATAATGTTTGTGTGGACGGACCATAGTTTATTGCTCTGATCGTCTGTTGATGGACATTCGGGTTATTTCCACCTTTTGGCTGTTGTAAATAATGTTGCTGTGAGCATTCATGTACAAGGTTTTGTTTGAACATGTGTTTTTAGTTCTTTTGGGTATATTCCTAGGAGCGGAATTGCTAGGTCATGTGATAATTCTATGTTTAACTTTTGGAAGTTAGGCTGTCTGTTGTTTTCCAAAGAGGCTGCACTTAAAAAAAAAATTATGGTTATCCTGGTGGGTGTGATTAGCTTTTCGCTTTAGAAAGATCCCTGTGTCTGCTCCCTGGAGAATAGATGGAGGAGTGCAGTGGGCGGAGATGGGTTGGGATGGGGGTGCCGTTGTTCAGGTGAGAGATTGATAGGTAACAGGGAGACAGTGGAGTGGAAGAAATAGAACCAATTTGGGAGGTGGTGAGGACTTGGTGATGCATTGGAGGCCTTGGGTGGGCAAGAGGGGGTTCAAGCATGACTTAGTCACCTCATATCCCTGGAGGCTGGCACAGAGTGGGTGCTTTATAAATACTCACTGAGCACCAGGTTCCCGAAGGGGAGAAGTGGGGCCTTTGAAGCTCTTTGTGCTCTTACCGGGGGCTTTTCCCATGACTGCTCCTGATAGTGTCCTTGGTCTCGGAGGGAAGGGGTGAAGAGAGGTCTCGACAACCCCTCTTGTGAGGGAGGTGTGGGGTTACAGAGCCCCCTGCCCTGGACCACCTCCATCGTCTCTTCATTTCAGGGTCTCCTGCCTCAGGAGACCATGTGGGGGGAGAGGCGGGGAGCTGGAGACAATGGCCCTTCTGGGGAGGGTCTGAGCCTGTGGGGGCAGTCGAGGGCTGGACTGGCCGCTCTGAGGACACCGAGCCGTTTCTGGGGTGTATGGGTCACGCCGCCTGAAACTGCTCCTCCAGGGACACCCAGGGAGAGCTCAGAGGGCCCGGGAGGACCCAGAAAGACCTGGCCCAGGCCTTCTTGTGGTGCTCGTGGATGTTCCTGCCACAGGCCCCGGCTCTGGGTGCCCCCCGACCTGCTGGGGCTTCTCCAGCTCTGCGGCCTTTTAACTGATGGATTTTGGCCTAGATGGGGAGGGAAGTGTCTTTGGATTGAAAAGCTTGCAAAAGCTTCCATTTTCTCTCTTTCTCCTCTGTCCACGCTGTCTTTTTTCTCTTTTCTCCCTTTTCATCCTCTGCCCGTTTCCCTTGCCCCTCCCTCCCATCCCTGTTCTGTAAATCTGTAAAACAAACACACTTAAAAAAAAAAAAATCTCATTCATCTATTGCATCTGCAGCTCCGAGCCGGATAAAGCTGCTGCCTCCCTTGGGAGTTGGCTTTTGCGCTTTGGGCATTAGTCAGCTCTGTGCAGCCTGGGGCTGTTGGTGGAGAATCCCAGGCCACTGCCATGCAGCCTGGGGCCCTGTCAGCCAGGCCTCAGAGGCTCTGACCCAGATAGATGGGTGGGTGGCCATTTGCTCACCCTCTGGTCCAGAGAGGGACCCCAAAAGGACAGGCAGGGGACCAGAGACCTGAGCTAGCCTTTGAGCAGTAGCAAATAGACAGGCTACGGCAGTGACCCCTGGTCTGTGTGGACTGCGGGCTCCTCTGCCTGCTCTCGTCTCTCCAGGGAGAGCATGGGGCCCCGAGGGAGGATTTGCTGGGGGCCACCTCCTCCTGATGGCTTGTTGTGTGTTCCTGGCTTAAGCAGACCCAGGTGAACCTTGCAGCAACACCAGGTGCTACCCTAACAAGCACATGGCCTGTGTCCTTTGCTCGGCCAGACAGTAACTTATTGTTCAGCGCTGTTGGAGGTGTGGGGGGTATGTAAGGAGTGCAGGGTGTTGTCCTCAGAAGCTTGGAGTTTGCACCCTGCTCACATGGTAGGACCCTGACTGAGCTGGGAAGATGACAGTCAGCGAGTTCCAGGCTTTGCTGCGGGAAGGGAGAGGTGGCAGGGGGCAGAGGGGCTGCTGCTCGCTGTCTTTGCTTTCGTTCTTTCCTTCGTTGGCCTGCTCTTTCACTCCCTGCAGAAACAGGATGGCTCGGGCCATGGACTTGCATTTGAGTTCTGGTCCCTCCAGGGACTAGCTGTGTGGCCTGAGCGTTAGCCGACTCATGGGTGTAGAAGATGCAAACATCCCTCCTTGTCCCGATCATCTTCCAGAATTGTGCTTGGCAGAGAAGGTGATAAGAAACGTCCTCAGTGCCAATTGTTATACGAGGCAAAGTCTTAGTATTAACAGTGTTTGCAGGCCTACAGTGAAGGAACGTGGCCACGTGAACCCCACGGGCTGTTCAGAGATGGCTGACACGGCTCCTGCCCTCAGGGCGCGAACCACCTGGCCTGCAACTAGACACATTTCACAGAGGATCTGGCTGGAAGGTTCTCGTCATGTTTTCTTGCGGGGCACTGACCCAGCATGGCCCTCACGCTCTTCAGTTCACTCAGCAAATAGTTACGTAGTGACTACAGGTGCCAGGTGCTGTGGAGGTCAGCCAGCAAGGGCCCAGGCGCCCCACCGAGTCTTGAAGCTGTGACCTGCTTCTCTAGCAGGAGGCTGTGTGTCCCCTGCATCCGAGTCCGGAGGCTTCAGCAGTGCTCATTCACTGGATGATCTTTGGGGCTGGCTTCCTTTCACTGTTTGGTTCGGCCAGCTGGGGCAGCGAGTAGATCTGGGAGGGGGCCACGGAGGCCCTGGGCAGGGACCCTTAATTTTCGGTGGCCCCAGCTGCCTGTCGAGGCCGACTTCATGCCTCCTGGGGAGAATAATGCCATTTTTGTGCACAGACCCTTCCAGCGTTATTGACATTGATGCATCATCTTGTCACTAAGTGACCAGGGCAGCAGGAGGGCTAGGATAGCAGCCTTTCTCAGCCCCAATTCCCTGTGGCAGGTGCTGGGTCTGCTCCCTGAGGCCTCGCGTGCCCTTGTTTGATGGGTTGCAGGAAGCAGACGTGGCAGGCCCTTCCCCTCACCCAGTACACTTCATTAGATGCCTCTGGATTCTTTGAATCCCCCCCCATGAATATGTATTGATATTTATAATAAAAATGTAAAATTCGGAAATAGAATGACGGTCCCTCACTCGGTGATGTCCTTTGAAACAATCCAGGATAGGTTATTTGTATTTAAAAGATACTTCTGTAGGGATTTAGCAAATGAAAAATAACTTTCTTTTAAAAAACCAAAAAAAAAAAAACCAACCAAAATAACTCACGTCAGGCTCTTTTCCCAAGCAGCACAGCTTTTGGAATCTGGTTTGTCTAGGAACCAGCCTTCAAGGATCTGGAACTACCCTTTTCCCAGCAGAGAGTTTAACGGCTGATCCGACTGCCTGAGCTGCCAGAGCTCCCAGACACCAGGGCTGCCATGGTGGGGGGCCATTTAGAACTTGCCACCCACCAATGAAGCTTTCAGAGATTGGTAATAACATTATTAATTGAAAAGACCATATATATTTACCCTGACATTCTACGGTCGGTCTCCACCGAGACTCCATAGTGTGAACCAGTGATGAAACTCTCTAACTGACATGTTACTAATAACATATTCAGAAGAGGCAAGACTTAAGAGGCAGAGTGGGGAGTGGAGCGGAGTGACGGCTGACTAGGGAGGGCGATTCACTCTGTGACAGCTGGGGTCACCCCCATGCCTGCAGACGGGTAGTTTCGTAGCAGGGATGGTTTAACACACGCCTGTGCTGGCCATGAGGAGGTGGGGCTCCTTCTCTCTGACGGTTTACTAGGATTTCTGCCAAGACTTGGGGCCACTTAGGTAGCAGTGTATCCGTACATTAGCATCATTTTTTGGGTTCAGTTCAATAGTCAAGGTTTCCTTGCCATGACTGTGTAAAGAATCACTTATTGTTGAGCCAAGGAGGGCACTATAATTATGTTTCCTTTTTTTTTTTTTCCTAAGAGAGGGAGGCAGAAAGAGAGAGAGAGAGAATCTCAAGCAGGCTCCATGCCCAGCTTGGGCCCTCATGACCCTGAGATCATGACCTGAGCTAAAATCAAGAGTCAGACGTTTAACTGATTGAGCCACCCCGGCGCCCCTGCTTCCTTTCTTGAATAAGCTTTTATTTTTCCTGGAGTTAATAATTAACTCATGTTCCCCCCATTAGCATGGTTTTCTATGTACTTATCTTTTTATTTTTCTGTTTTACCATTTTTATTTATTCTGTCAAAATTCCTTGAACAGTTTTTTTCTACCAAAAGTTTGCACCTATTAGATATCCTGTCAGTTCCATTCTTTTCATCATGAGACCTCACTTCCAGAGCCCTCTATCCCTTACTGCTCCTGTTATGGTAGAACGCCAACCATTTTATTATGTGCAAATCCTGTGGGTTAGTGTTTCAGGTAGGGCACGTTGGAGATGGGTGGCTCTTCTCTACTTCGCAGTGTCTGAGACCTCATCCTGGATGGCTCACATGGCTGGAGGTGGCTGGGGTGCTCAGCTGGGGTCATACGTGTGGGGTCTTGGTTCTGGCTGGGTTCCTAGGTCCTTCTCTTGTCGCATCTGCTGGGGCTGAAATGTCCAAGATGGTTTCTTCACTCAGATGGTCTGGGATGGATGTCTGGAACGTCTGGAAGCTGGCTGGTATCTGCATCAGTCTCCATGTGACTGGCCATAGCACGGTAGGCTCCGCAGAGCTGGACTTCTTACATGCTGGCTGTTTTCCCTGGAGCAAATGTTCCCAGAGATCGAGGTGGAAGCTTCGAGGGTTCCAGTGACTCAGGCCTGGAAGTTAAGTAGTGTTATTTCTGTCCCCTTCTGCTGGTCCACGTTGAGTCACAGGGCCAGCCAGATTCAAGGCAAGGGGAGGTACAGGGGCATCAATACCAAGAGAAACGCTCGTCGGGAAACCAGCTTCGGAGACTAGCTACCACATCTCCTGTCTTTCTCTGCTACTTCTTCCTGGCACTGTTTTGGGGCAGGTATTGGATCCTCTGGTGTTTTTGTCTTTTCTTTTTCATTTTCCACATCTTTGTCTTTTTGTTCTACTTTTTGGGAGACTTCTTCAACTTCCTCAAAGTCGTCCCATCATATTTTTATTTTCTAAGATCTCTTTCTTTGCTGATCATTCCGTTTTTTATAGCATTCTCTCCTTGTGTCATGGATACAAAATCTTGTCTTATCTCTCAGAAGGTATTACTTTATAGTATATTGTGGAGGTCCGCGTTGGTTCCTTGCTTTGTCTGTTACCTTCAGGTTCCTCTTGATTATTTTGAGATCTCTCCCATATGTTGGAGGCTTTCCTCAAATGTCTGGCTACCTTTGGATGTGTTTCTGTAGCCAAGAGTTAGGCACTAGGAAGTGGGCTGGGAGCTGTGGGGCTTGGGCTGGTGTGCCACCTGGGAGCTTCCATGCAGGGTGATGATTGGGTAGCAAGCTTCCCTTTCATAGGAGGAGCCCGGATGCCTTTTCTCAGGGATCGCTGGTCAGTTGTTCAGTTTCTGATAGTGGTGGGTGGGGAGGTTACCTGGCTGTTGAGGAAGTGATGGGTTGGCAGTGCTCCGTGTTTCAAGTATCAAACACTCCCCCAGGGTCATCCATCCCCAGCCCATCTTCCAGGCACCAGTGATCTCTTGTAGGCTGAATTTTCCTCTTCTATTACATTTGCTCTTGTTAGTTCACACTTTATTTTTTTTTTTTTTTAAGATTTTATTTATTTATTTGAGAGAGAGAGAGAAACAGCATGAGAGGGGAGAAGGTCAGAGGGAGAAGCAGGCTCCCCGCTGAGCCGGGAGCCCGATGTGGGACTCGATCCCGGGACTCCGGGATCATGACCCGAGCCGAAGGCAGTCGCTTAACCAACTGAGCCACCCAGGCGCCCCGTTAGTTCACACTTTAAAAAAAATCCAAAAAACTATTATTTTAAGGGGCTTCAGAAGAAGCAAAATAATTGCAGATAATGAGTCTGCTGTGTTCATCATGGAAGTCTCAACAGGCTGAAGATGATGTCTGTCTCTCCCTCTAGGTCCGTATCCATTTCTTTATTTATATCTATCTCCCCTAAAGGAAGTGAGAGAGAGAACTATTTAAAAATTATTTTTTACTGTGATATGTGCCATACATCCAAATTGAATTAGGCAGCAAGCACCCATGTACTTGCCATCTGGGTCAAGAAATACTAACAGGCTGGGAAAATCCTGATATTCTGTGCTTTTGTAGCTCCGTGGCTTTGTGATTTTGGGTCTGAAGCTGTCTGAGGCCATGACCTTGGGAGCTGGCCGTCTTTGCTCTGACCATGGTGTCGCTCCTTCTGCTGAGGCCAGGCAGTGCCAGGCCGAGTGGCCGACCACGTGAGGGAAGCTGCTCACTCGGCAGTTTCCAGGTGATGCAGTGCGCTCAGGCTGGATGACGCGCGCACCTGCACCTCCCTTGCCCTTACTCCTGTCTCTCTCTGCTAAGGCTTCGATACTTTTCTGAACCCACCTGGGTTTCCCGGGGCCCCATAACTTGTGGTGTGTCCAGAATGAACGTCTGCCTCCTGAAAAGCTAGTTCTCCCACTCCTTGGTCTGTGTCGTGGTCAAAGCACCCATCCCTTGGTTTTCTGAAACCAGCCTTTTAGCTTCTCCTCCTCTTATCACGAAGTGATCTTAGTTTTGCCTCTGAGATGCCTTAGGACCCCCTGGTTCTGTTTCTGTGGCCGTAAGTGCAGGGGGCGCCCGTCCTCCCTCTGCCTTCTGCCCCGCAGCAGAGCCGTGCCTCGGAACTCTCGCTCCCCATTATGAGATAGGCTTCAGATGGCTTGGTGCCTGCTTCCCAGACTGTGCTCCCAGCCACAGACCTCTGTCACTGTTTCTGTCATGTCTGGGCGCCCCTGTGATAGCTCTTTAGTAGTTTCCCTTAACTGCTTAATTAAATGAACTCATTTTATTTTTATAAGATTTTATTTATTTTATTTGAGGTGGGGAGGGGCGGAGGGAGAGGGAGAGAGAATCTCAAGCAGACTCCCCGCTGAGTGTGGAGCCTGACACGGGCTCGATTCCACCACCCTGAGATTGCAACCTGAGCCCAAACCAAGAGTCGGACACTTAACCAACTGAGCCACCCAGGCATCCCGAACGAACTCATTTTAGAAGGCGGTGCTGTGTCACCCCCGTAAAAGGAGACTCAGAATAGCCTGCTGTAAATAGAGGGCACCTGTAAGGGACCGGTAACCAGCCATTGAGGAAAGAGCCCCGCGAGCACCTGCCGTGCCAGCAGCGATGTGAGCCCCCGACGCTGGGCAAGTGTGATGCGGATGCGCCTCTCTTGTGAACCCCAGTTCTTTCCCTCCACCAATGCACCGTGGAGCCGGACTGCCCGGGGCCAGGCTCTGCTCTGCTGCCCTCCAGCTGTGGGAACTGGGGCAAGTCACCCCACCTCTCGGAGTCTCAGTAAACCCTTCTGTAAAGCGGGGTTAATAATATTTGCTGCAGAGGGTTGTCGTGAGTCTTAAATGAGCCAGGCCTCCCAACAGCGCCCGTCCATGGTAAGCCTGGGGGCTGTGGGCTTTCACTTTTCCTTTTCGAGGGCCTGCTAAGTGTCAGGGAAGTGTTTCCTCTGCATTGATGACACCGGGTGGTCTGACTCGGTGCTCTTGACTTTCACTCCTCCGTGCCTCTGCTTCTTTGCTGGGTAGGTGCCAGCCTTGCCATCAAGGTCTAGCTCAGCTGTCACCTCTTCTGTGATACCTGAGCTGGTTTCCCGGGGAGACCTGGCCTTCCCTTCCCTGTGTCCCATGGCACTTTATTCTATATAACCCACAGTTGGTATTTGGCAAGAGGGTCTTTCACGTGGGTGTGCTGTGCCTTCAGGATGGTGTCTGCATTTTCACTTCTCCTGCCTGGATTGTCTTCTCAGGTGTTTGTAAATAGTCCTGAAGTCACTGCCCTTGGTAACTAACACACAGCGCACGCTGGATCTCCAAGAACTCAAGCTGCAGGGACATGAGAAGGTGCTGGCTGTTGTCCTCTCTTCTCTGCCTCTGCTGGGCATGCAGGACAGGTGGAGCTGGCTTTCTCATTGTGACGGGAAAGCGCAATGGGATTGGAGTGGGGGGGTCTGGGGAGTTGAAGCCCAACGCTCAGATTTCTGACTCTGTGACTTCAGGCCCACACCAAACCCCTCAGGGTCTGCTATTACTCATATGGGAGCCGTGCGGCATCAGTCAGTTCTAAAAGTTGTCTGTTCGGTAAGGCTTTTCCCAGGAGTGTGTAGATGTGCCTGTGTGTGTAGGTTGGACCATCGGGTCTGAGATGTGATAGAGGAGGAGGCTCGGTTGTCTCACACCGGTGGCCGCGGCTGGGTCTCCTGGGCTGGGTGACCCTCCTGTGTTTTTCCTCTTTGTGCCTGCCCTTTCTCCTACCCTGGCCCAGTTTAGGGACTCAGGGTCCTCGCCCAACACACCCAGGGAGAAGCCAGTAAGTTCTTGGAAGCTACAGGCACGAACTATCGCCCAGACCTCCCCTTGGTCCCACGGATAGCCCCGTCTCATTGCCCAGGGTGCAGCCTGTTTACCTCCTGTGCAGCCCTGGCTTCTGCTGTCGATTCATTACTTATGGGGGACCCATGGACCCCTGACACTCAGCCCCCCCCCTTTTTTAAAATAAGCTCTATGCCCAACTTGGGGCTTGAACTCATAGTCCTGAGATCAGGAGTCACATGCTTTACTGAATGAACCAGCCAGGCGCCCCAGCGCTCATGCTTTATAAATGTGTGTGCATGGACCAGCTGTACTTCTTGACCGGTTCTCCCTGAGATGCGGCCTGCTCACTTTTCGCACACTCATGATGCGGTGATTGGGGAACTGCACTCTCTGGAGACCAGGAGACAGGCTGGCTTTGGATTTGGGCATCTCCCCTTGCCTCTCCGGGCCTTGGTGTCCTTGTGTGTGTGATTAGGTTGTTGAATGGCTTCTCATGGTTTCTCCCAGAGCTGCTGGGGGTCTGTGTCCATGCACCCCAGGATTGAGTGGGGGTGGGGGCGGCCATTTTGCATTCCCGGGGAGTTTTGAGTCATCAGCGGTCCAGAATTGGGTTCCAAATCCCCAGGAACCAACAGTGTGCCCAGGGATGGGACACGACACCAAAGTCAAGCCTGCCAGATGCTGTCGGGTGAGCAGTACCTGCTCCTTCCTGAGAGGCTCTTCAAGGGGGGCATTGGGACTCAGTCCCTCCACCTGCTGGAACCTCTCATTCCCAAATCCTGTGCCCCCTTCTGTCCCTCTGCTATCCTGACAGCTCCACTGGGCCCTGTTCTTCTCCCCTTCCACATCTGCCCCAGCACAGGATGGACATTAACCCCCTCACCTCTGTGTCTGTCCTTTTGGGGCTTGCAATCGGGCCATGAGCATGTGCCGAGGACCCAGTGGCCCACACGGTGGCTGGGCTCTCCTGTCCCTGCCTCCCAGGCTTAGGGTCCAGAGTGTATGGGCATCTGAGTTCCCCCATCTGCAGCTGCTCCTGCCTCCCTCTGCCCTCTGACTGGCTTTCTGCCTTGGCCCTCCTCCTCCATGCCCACTCCTTCCCCCCTTTGACGGCAGCCTTGGCAACAGCAGCGGTGGTGACCAGGTCTTCTGGAACCAGGCCCTGTGCTAAGTGCCTCATTGGCCTTATTCAGCCCACCCGTGAGAGGGCTGTAATTATACCATTTTACAGATGAGGAACCTGAGGGGCACGGAGATGAAGTGACCTGACCAGGGTCACATGGCTAATCGGGGTAGGGCTAGAATTCAAATCCAGGCCTGTTGAACCATAAAGCGAACGCTTTTGATCCACAGTACGTGCTGCCCATTTGCCTGGCCCTCTACTCCATCCAGCCTGCTGCCAGGCTGTCCTGCCAAGCCTGGACAGAACTTCTCGAATATGTTTCCAACCCCAGGGATGCCCCAGCATGCCGGCTGCTAGGATGGGGGCTATGTGATTTGTGCCGCAGCGCCTGGGGTCTCCATAGACAGCAAGGCAGACTCCTCTGGGCATGGACCCTCAGTCTGCACCCCACTTTTCCCTCCCCCCAACCCCGCTCATCCCTCCCCCTGGCCCGCCTTGCCCAAGCACTACAAAATTGTCTGCCAACATAAAAGCTGTCTAAGACACCAGTCACTGAGGAGTTGAGCACAGTTTTCTGAATCCTGTTCAGGGAACAGGTGTTGGGAGTTAACCTGCCCATTCTGCAGACGAGAAAGCAGAGAGACTTTGAGGTTCAGCTCGTCAGGCCTAGAGCTAGTCCTGGCTTCTAATTTCCCTTTCTTCTCAGCGTGTCTGCTTCCTATGATGATTTTTCGTGAAGCTTTTTCTGTTATTCCTATTGTTTATGGTCTAATTATATAAGATGGGGAAATATGAAACGTTAGAACTCAGACAATCTCTCCAAATAAATGACAGTGCAGGTACTTCTGAGTGCTGGGAGTGGAGACAGAAGGCCTTGCTTTCAACAGGTGTGAGTTATGAGGGAGCCCTCATCGGGGTCTGAAGCCTTGCCACAAAGCCAGAGCTGCACGCAGCCCGGGGCCCTGGGGGCGCCAAAAGGCAGCCAGGGCAGCAGAAATGACAGAAATAGAGCCCATTCAGCCCCTTCTCTCTTATTCCTTTTAAAAAACTGAATTATAATTTATACACCGTAGAATTCACCCTTTAAAGTGTATAATTCAGTGCTGTTTAGTATATTTACACAGTTGTGCCTCCGTCGCCTATGTAGTTCCGGCACGTTTTTATCCCCTCGGGAGGAAACCCCGAACCCATTAGCAGTCACTCCCCACTCCTCCCCACTCCCCACCAGGCCCTGGCAACCACTGATCTACTTTCTGTCTCTGGATTTGCCTGTTCTGGACATTTCCTGTAAATAAAATCACACCGTATGTGGCCTTTTGTGTCTGGCATCTTTCCTGTAGCATAATGTTTTTGAGGTTCGTCCACATTGTAGCCTGAATCAGTACTTTGTTCCTTTTTACGGCTGAATACTAGTCCATCCTGTGGCTAGGCCATATTTTGTTTTTCTGTTCATCGCTTGATGGACACTGGGTTATTTCTACCTTCGGTTGCTGTGAATGGTATGTCTCATTCCTTTTGGTTCGGTTTTCCTGGGAAGCTCTTTACGGTAGCCAGCTATCTGCATTCTTCTAGCTTGGCTCTTTGGAAAGCAGGAGAAAGCAGAGCCAGATATGGCTGGGTGGCTGGGGTCCCAGTGGGATGAGAGATGCAGAGGGAGTCTGTAGGTTTGGGAGAACTCTCTGCCAGAAGGAGGGCTTAAACCTGGCCCCAGAGCCATCTGCTGGTAGGTGGGTATTCTTCCTGTTGTTGATTATTAACTGATCATTAAGATCCTGAGAGTGGATCCCTGGGGCTAGAATTGGTGTTTTTATGAAATGCCAGAAATGTTTTCAAAGACATTAAACAGTCCTGGACCCTTCCTTGCTTCTCTCTCTCCACTTGGGGATCAGATCACCGTTTTAGGAGTTATAGTAACAATAAAGGTGATAATAATAATAATGGTCTATATTTGTATAGGACTTTATGTTTTATTTCACAGCCATGACATTTAATTCCTCGGAACATCATCACCCCCATCTTTGCAGATGAAGGAAGTGGGACACAGAGAGGTGAGGTGACTTACCCAAGGGCACACAGTGAGGTAGCAGGTAGAGCCAGACTGGAACCTGGGAGTCTCTTGATCCCTAGTGTAGGGCACTTTCATGGAAGTGGGGAGGAGATGACCTCAGATGGTCTAGGGCAGGGAAATCTGAGGCTGGACAGAAGGAGCTAGAAGGCTTGGGTGCTGTAGGTAGGGCCCTCGCCTGGGGGGGGAGTGAACAGTCCCGTCTGGGTGAACCATCCCCTGGCTTTCTCAGCTTCCTCCACAGGCTCCTTGATCATTTCCTCTCAAGATCTGCATTTGGCTAAAGCCAGCTAGGCCCTCTCCCAGCTGCCCCAGGTTTGCCCATGCTTCCTGGGAAGGAATCCCAGAGCAGAGAATCTCAGTGTTAGGTGGCTCTGGGGCAGAGGGATGCTGAGTGGGTCGCACCCCCATGACCCGCAGAGGCTGGAGGGGGCCCCTTTGTGTCCATGCTTATCCCCTTTCTCTCCGAGCAGAGTGTATGCTCTTCCTCCTCCCTCTCTGCCTTCTCTCCATTCCCATTTCTCCCTCATCCCGTGGGTCCCTGTGTGGCTCTGGGACCCCACGTCGTTGGAGCTATGTGTGAGCATTTGGCCGGCCTGGTTGGAGAGGTAGTTTCAGACTCCGTGCCGTGACAATGTCAAGACCGCTGTGGGTCACAAGAAAGTTGTTACAAATAATAGTAAGGATACCACCTCTGCTAATAATTTACCTTTTGCTTATAATAAATGAGAGCAGATTCAAGGTTATTTCTTGGTATAATCATGTCACTTTCACCTACTCGTGTGTGATTTGTTTGCTTGAGAAAGGGCTGGAGTGGCACTGAGCCCCCCAGTTCTTCCTCTGTCTTCACACCAGCTGGTGGCCCGGCTGGGCCTGGCTGTCCCTGGGAAGGTGGCTCCCGCACACGAAGGTTGTAAGGGCGGGGGCAGGACGTGGTGGAGCCCAGCTGACCATGGCAGGGGTGGTGAGGCGCGAGCGGGGGGTTCTGTTGTCTTTGTTTTTGGTCCTCTGATGACAAAGGCACCAGTCAAATCGAATTGAGGGGCAACCTTAACGGCCTCTTAACTTGATTACATCTCCTAGTAAGGACATATTCACGGGTACTGGAGGTTAGGACTTCAACTATCTTTTTTGGGGACATGATTCATAATAGGCAGTTGGCTCTTAATTAAGTACCTTTGACTTCTAGGAGTTGAGAATGGGGTTGGAGCAGTGTGTCCTGTCCCCTCCCACAGGTGCCCCTCAAAGCCATCGGTGTACCAAGGCGGGGTAGGTCTGTGACCAAGGGCCCATGTGTACTGAGTCCTGCTGTTTTCGAGGGCAGCAGTCTTGCCTTCTGTCCACCCTGGCACCCCATCTGGAGTCTTGGCCAGAGCCCTAGAACAAGCACGAAGCCACTAGCCACTGGTGCTCATTCCTGCTGCAGTACCTTCCAGGCTCCAGACACCAATCCGGAAATCCTTCTGGCTGGAAGACACCTTGTGCCCCCACTGAATTGTCCTCACCACTCTCTGGTGACTGGTCCCAGGAGCTTATGCCGGCATCCAGGGAAAACAGGCTGGTGCAGGGAAGCGGGGCTCAGCCTAGGAGGGGTTGGGTGCGGGGCCCTTTGCCTGAGACTCAGGGGCCTTGGCTAGTAATCGCATCTGCTTTGGTCCCATGGGAGTGGACATCTTGCACCTTATGGCCAGAAGCAGACAGCGTGACTCTGTGTATGAGCGTCCCTACACCAGTGATAGTAAAAATCTGCCGGGGCGCCTGGGTGGCTCAGATGGTTGGGCGTCTGCCTTCAGCTCAGGTCATGATCCCAGCGTCCTGGGATCGAGTCCCGCGTCGCGCTCCCTGCTCCTTGGGAGCCTGCTTCTCCCTCTGCCTCTCTCTCTCTCTCTCTCTCTCTGTCTTTCATGAATAAATAAATAAAATCTTTAAAAAAAAAAAATCTGCCAACATTGCCCTCCTCTAGGATTCGTGTCCCTACAAATCAGGACTGCGGTCAGGCAAGTGTGCCACAGCTCTCATCCTGTAGACTTTGGGCAGGGGGCTTGCCTCCTGCCCTCTCCCTGCCTGCTTCTTTCTCCTTGGCTCCCGGCCTCTGAGGGGAGCTGTCCTCATCCATCCTCACCTCAGGGGACCTGAGGGTGGTGCCCCCATCCCTGCTCATCCTTCCACCCCTCCCTTTCCCTTATCATGGCTCTCAGGGACTGGCCCGTTGACGGGGAGCAGTATCTGCTTGGGAGAGGGCCGAGTGGCCGGAGGGGGCGAGCCTGTGCTGGGATCCAGCTCCATGGGGTCCACAGGCAGGAGAGGGCCAGAACAGCTCGGCTGGACCCTGCACTGGCCCAGGGCCATCAATGGAAGGGGAGGTGGTGGCTCTCGACTAAGAGGTAGAAGGAGCCTCATTCATTCCTTTGTGTGTGAGTGTGTGCACATCTGCATGAGTCGTGGCCCTGCTGGTTCTTGTGCGAGTTATAGTCTGGACCCAGAGGGGGGTACCCCCCTCTTCCCCGCCCTGCATGAGAGCTAGGTCCAGGAAGACATGAAGAAAAAGACAGATGGAGGATCAAAAAGGGGGATTGGCAGGTTGAGGTTAATGGGGGTCATATGGATCCTCTTCGAAGCCAGATGTTCACGCAGCCTCCTTACCTGGTTGCCTAGAGGACAATGAGGCATGGTCCGCTGCAGGGGTAGGCAAGGGTCATGCCAGGGTACGCAGGGCCCCACAGCATCTGGTCTGGTTTCTTTCAGGTTGGGCTGCCCTGTGGGCTAAGGGGAGCCAGGCTGGGGTGGTGTCTGGCTCTCAGGGCAAGGGCTTCTTCTGGAAAGGCAGAGGGCGGGGCTCTGTAGGGAGGGTGGGCTTCTCTCATGAAGGAGGCCTGGGGTTGGGCTTGTCATTCCTGTTGGCAAGATGTGGGCTAGAAAGTATAGAAGCATTCTCTTGAGGTGGCAGTGGGGGTCCTTTGGACATTGAAATAGGACCCAGGTGTCAGACTGACTCGGCTGCTTCAGGGTGGGGCTTTGGAGAAGGAAGCAGTTGCAAAGTTCGGAGCCTTGGCGGCTCAGCCTGGTCTTGGGCTCTTGATACTGTTACCCTCGCCTCTCCCTGCTGTCCCAGGAGATAGCCAGGGCATGTCCAGGACACCAGAGGCCCTTGTCTGGGGCTCCCCCAAGTTCTGCCCAGCTGGCCCTGTTGCGTAACCATTGCTCCAAAGGCTTATCTCACTGCCAGCATCCTGCCTGGTGATCGGACTGCAAGCTAGCACTGCCTGGTCACCAGCGAGGGCCAGATGGAAAGTGGGGAGAATGTGAGAGCAGTGAACTTGTTGCTGTCATGTTGTCATGGTGACACGACTCTGTTGAGCTGCTTCTCCACGGTCCTAGCCCACATGGACTAAAATAAGTCCTACCTGCAGCTTACACAGCAGGCAGCCCCATCCTCTCAAGGTCGGCTCTCCGGCCACGGGGTATGCGCGTGTGCGTGTGCGCGCTCATAGGGGCAAAGGGGAGCCAGGAAGGATGACTCACAAACGCTTATATCCCTCTTCTGTCTCTTTTTTTTTTTTGGTCCTGAATTCAAATGTATTTCGAAATACATCTACCGAATGTATAGCTGTATTTTAGTAACCTCTATAATTTTGACAAATGAAAATGCTTAAAGATAAATGGTAACTGCTACAGTTTCAGGGCCTAATTATTTTCCACTGTGTCACTGCGGTAAAACAGTTACGCTTATTTTGATGCCTTTCAACATTTGTCCGCGCCCCTGAGGCCTGTGGCTGTTGTGGGTCCCCTGTCTTTAGAGCGGCGGTTCTCAGACTGCACTGTGCATCAGAAGCAGCTGGAGGGATTGTAAAACCCAGATTCCTAGGCCCCACGGCTGAGACTCTGGTGTGCACCTGAGCATTTGCATTTCTCACAAGTTCCCAGGTGATGCTGATGTGGCTGGTACAGGAACTGCATGTGGAATAGCCCCGGGGAGCTCAGTCGATTAGGCGTTCAACTCTTGATTTTGGCTCAGGTCATGATCTCAGGGTTGTGAGATCAAGCCCCAGGTCTGGCTCTGCGCTCAGCGGGGAGTCTGCTGGAGATTCTCTCTCCCTCTCCCTCTGCCCCTGCCTCTGCTTGCACACACACTCTCTCTCCCTCAAATAAATAAACAAAAAATGAAATAAGGGTGCCTGGGTGGCTCAGTCAGTTAAGTGTTTGCCTTCGGCTCAGGTCACAATCCTGGGGTCCTGGGATCGAGCCCCACATTGGGCTCCCTGCTCAGCGGGGAGCCTGCTTCTCCCTCTGCCTCCCTCACCCTGCTCGTGTTCTCTCTCTCTCTCTCTCTCTCTCATTCACTCTCTCTGTCTTTCTCTCGAATGAATAAATAAAATCTTAAAAAAAATAAAAGGTATTTTCTGACTACACTGGACTGTGCTATGCTTTTGTTTTTTTTTAAAGATTTTATTTATTTATTTGACACAGAGACACAGCGAGAGAGGGAACACAAGCAGGGGGAGTGGGAGAGGGAGAAGCAGGCTTCCCGCAGAGGAGGGAGCCCAATGTGGGGCTCGATACCAGGACCCTGGGATCATGACCTGAGCCGAAGGCAGATGCTTAACGACTGAGCCACCCAGGCACCCCTGGACTGTGCTAGGTTTTAAAATGAAACAAAATAAAGTGTAGAACACCCCAGCAGAGAGTGCAGTACAGTCTGGTGTTGCACGATGTGTGTTAGAGCGTGTGTCCCCGTGCCCACTCCTGTAGGCGGGGAGAGGCGATGGCTAGGCAGGCCCTCACTGACCTCTGACCTCTTCCATATTCTGTGGCCTCTTCACAGGAAGCAGGAGCTGGCCAACAGCCCGGACGTGACCTTCCCAGACCGGCCGCTGTCCCCCCCTCTCACTGCACCTCCCACTATGAAGGTAAGAGGCCTAGAGTTGGGCAGTGGGGGGGCGGTGGCTGTCCTTTTGGCCAGTGGGTGCCACAGAGTGCCCCGACACCTCAGGAGGCAGGGTCTACCTTAGCTCACCAGTGCAGGAGGACAGTGTGACTGAGGCTTGGGGGTGTCAGAGGCCGAATGAGGCCTTGGGGGGCTGTGGGGTCGAGCACAAGGGGCCCAGGCAGGAGGGAGTGAGGACACTCAGAGTGCAGCCTGCTGTCTTCACTTGGTCTTAGCCAAAAGGCTGAGAAGGGATTGCGGCCTGGTGTCTTTTTTTTTTTTTTTTTTTAAGGGGCTACTGCCCAGGAGGGCTGCCTGGTGCCGGGGTTGGGGAAGGCGGGTCCTGTGGGGCGGCACCCTCCTGGGACTTGGGTGGCACTTGCATGCTGCGCTACCTGCCTCTGGCCCCCCTGGGCTGGCCCTGTCACCCCAATCCGTGTGGGAGACTTGCTCTGGAGCTTCTGGGGGTCAGTAAATCTTTCCTATTAGCACTTCGTTCACAAGTCTCCTTCCTGGGAGACTACCTCCCAGAACCCTGGGCCCAGCCTGCTCATTCCTGGAAAGGAGCTGAGGCAACTGCACCCTCCCCCCACTGATAGCTCCCTTCAGCTATCAGTGCCCCCTGACAGGATGGTCAAAGGCCCGAGCTGGCTCTCAGGGAGGACTTTAGCTCAGCCAGTATTCCTGCCTAGGCAGCAATGCATGATGCTCCTTCCCTCCCTCCCTCCTTCCCTCTCACAGTGTGCCAGGTGAGGACTAGCTTCTTGAGTCATCTGAGGGGACATCTAGGCCACCCTCCATCTCTGTCCTGGGGCTTTGCTAGGAGATGACTCACAGGGAAATAATTATGCATCTCTCCCCTCTTGCTCTCTGTTGTACCCCCACTCTCCTCATCTGGTCTGTTGGAAAATGATCCCCCCCCCAAAGGAATTAGATAAAAGCCACCTTTCCGTTATCCCATATTGAATGCCCACCGTGCAGAGAGTTGTGTGGTGTGCATCAAGGGGGAATATCATGGAATGACAGCCAGAGCCTGCCCTGGTTGGATTAGGAGTTCAGGAGTTGGTGGGGCGCAGGGCTGACCGTGGACAGCTCTGCTTTCCTCCTGGTGGAGTATCCAGGGGCATTGAAAGGCAGAGCACCTCCATCAGCCTAACCCCAGTGCAGGCACCTGAGCCAGGTGCTGGGTGGTTTGTTTGCAGAGGGTAATGCTGAGAAGCACGTCACCATTCTGCGTTTCAGCCCCTTGGTCTGCAGAGTTGGATGTGGGATGCTTGTCACTGTGCTCATGGGTGGTGGGAGTTTGCAGGGAGAACCCTGGAAGTCTCCTAGGAGGAGTCACTGAGTTCTCTTGGCAGGCTTCCCTTACCCACATGCTCAATTATTTCATTCAACAGCCAGTACTTGCTTGAATGTTGTATTCGTCAGGACTCTTGGTTATGTGACGGAAACATAACTCACTTTGGCTGAAGCATAGAACAGAATTTATTGCTTTGTAATGGCAAGTGTAGACTCTAGGCATGGCTACATCTATGAGATCTGTCTCTTCCCATCTCTCTTCTGTGTTGGTTTCATTCTTTGTCAAGCTCTGTCTCTGTGGTGGCAAGAGGGTGACAGTAGCTCCTACCTGCTAAGTAACTTCAGTGGAAAGAAGAGTATCTTTCCCCCAGTACTTCTTCTTCTTTTTTTTTTTTTTGAAATTTTTTCTTTAAATTTTTTCTTGTTATGTTAATCACCATACATTACATCATTAGTTTGTGATGTAGTGTTCCATGATTCATTGTTTGTGCATAACGCAGAACGTGCCCTCTTTAATACCCATCACCAGGCTAACCCATCCCCCCACCCCCTCCCCTCTAGAACCCTCAGTTTGTTTTTCAGAGTCCATCGTCCACCTGCCTAGTCCTGAAGCAGTCATTGTGGCCAGAGAGGTGGGGGCTCTGATTGGCCACACCTGGTCTCAGGCCCACTTATCTAAGCCCAAAGAACTGAGAGTGGGAGAGGGGTGGTTCCTCAAAGGAACATTGAGGTGTCATTAGGAGAAGAAGATGGGGAGATGGATGCAGGGCAGGTACAAACAGCTTTCTACCACAAGTGCTGGCCCTGTGCCAGGCCCGGTGCTGAGTGAACATGGTGTCATGGTCCCTGCTGTCCTGGAGCTTGTCATCTAGCTGGGGGGGGCGGGCGGGGGGTGAAAGTTGAATAACTAACTTGAAGATGAAGGATGGACAGTTAGGTGTGATGAACGTTCCAAAGGAGAAGCCCAGCATAGCTCAGGGACAATATAAGGGGTGTGTGTGCGGGAATTGAACCTAACCTTGGAGAGAGTCAGGCAGGACTTCTTAGGAAATGATGTGGAAGCTGAGCTCTGGCAGTTGAGTAGGACCTTGTTGGCAAAGGTGCAGTCAGGGTGGACGAGAGTGTTCTAGATGCTTTCTACTCAAAGGGAGGCCAAGGGACCAGCAGGCCCTGCATCATTTGGGAGCTCCTTAGAAGGGCAGAATCTCGGGATAGGTACACAGACATAGTGCTGCAGGCTCCGTGAGCCCCTGGAGCAAGAGAGAGGAGGCAGACGCTTAACGACTGAGCCACCCAGGCACCCCTTATTTTTTACTTTTTATTTTTTTTTAAGATTTTATTTATTTATTTGACAGAGAGAGAGAGAGAGAGAGAGACAGAGTGAGAGGGAACACGAGCAGGGGCAGAGGCAGAGGGAGAAGCAGGCTTCCTGCCGAGCAGGGAGACCGATGCGGGGCTTGATTCCAGGACCCTGGGATCATGACCTGAGCCGAAGGCAGACGCTTAACGACTGAGCCACCCAGGCGCCCCTATTTTTTACTTTTTAAAAAATTTAATCTGAGAACATTTTTTTTACGTGGAAGTACAGTTGACACAATGTTACATTAGTTTCCGGTGTACAACACAGTGACTGGACAAGTCTGTACGTTCTGCTCCGCTCGCCCCAGTGTAGCTGCCATCTGTCACAGAACACCGCTGTTACAGTATCACTGACTCTCTTCCCTGTGCTCGGCCTTTTACCCCGTGCCTTCGTCCTTCCAGAACTGGAAGCCCGTGCCCCCTGGTCCCCTGCACCCACTCTGCCCATCCCTTCCACCTACACCCTTAGAAGTTTTGTTAAAGATTTTGGACTTTATCCTAACTAAGGGCATTGTTGTCTTTGAAGATTTTAGTCAGAGCAGTAGCCAAATGAAGGGACTTTTGGAAAAACTCACCCTGGCTCTTGGGTGGAGAGTTTGTGGGAGGTGCAGAGTGGAAAGTGAGGGAGGGGTTGGGAGGTCACTGAGGGGGTCCGGTGCAGGGGTGGGGAGGGGACAATGGTGGCCTGACTCTGAGGGGTCTATGCGCTTGTTTGGAAGTGGTCAGAGCTCTGATGTCTTAGGAGGTAGACTAATGAGATAGGAGGATTTGGGGAGAGGTAGGAGGCAAGAGTGGCCCTGGGTTTGGAACCACCGGTAAATGGTACAGCTGTTCTTTGAGATGGGGGACCCCAAGGGAGGATGAGGGCTGAAGTTGTAAGTGCCTTGGTGTGCGTGCTTGAGACACAAATAGGGGTGTCAGTGAGCTGCTGAGTATTTGGGGGCCAGACTCAGAAGAGGGTACGCACTGGAGGTAGTAATCGAGCCATTCTTCTAGAGGTGGGCGTTAAAGCTTGGGGTGGAGGGCTGGGCCAGGGGCAGTGAGCACTCCAGGAGAGGGTGGAGTGAGAAGAGGAGAGATTCCTGGGGTGGCACCCTGAGGGGCTCCCTGAGGGGCAGAGGGTGATGTGGGCGAGGCTGGAGACTGGGTGGGAGGAGCATTTCTCGAAGGGAGACCGGGCAGCCGTGTCAGCTGCGGCTGAGGGGCCAAGTATGGTGCGGAGTGCGCCGCGGCCTGGTAACCGTTCTGGGGAGGGAAGAGGGGGCAGCAGATGGGGGTGGGCTGAGGAGTGAGTGGAAATGTTGAAAGGAGGGAGCCAGGACGGTGCGTGGATATAGGAGGAAGGGGTGCTGGTCAGGAATCTGCAGAATAAGTAAGAGATTGTTAGTTAACACAGGGATTCTTTCAAACCATTATTTATGACCGTCCACTGGGTACCCGAGTCTACTCTGTTCTGGCCGGCACAGGGCCCGCCGGGCTGTCGGGGGTAAGGCTGGCCTGACTGGAACTCTGGGCAGGCTCAGAGCAGAGCAGCAACCTATTGGGTGGCTTTCCTGTCCAAAGCCCCAAGGCCAAGGTCAGAGCTGAGGACTCAGAGGAAGATATGAGGGGTCACCCTGAAGGCTCACAGTGGGGTTGGCGCCCTTCTGTGGCCGGTGTTGGGGGTCAGTGTGTACGTGTGTGTGTACCTGGACTCAGGGGTCTCTTTATGACTGTTGTTCGGGCTTATTTGGTGGCAAAGACTTAGCCGTGGCTCTGGTTAGGAGGCTGTGGCTAGCATATTTTTTGTCCTTTGGCAAAGCAAACCGACTCATATGGTTAAAACCACAATCCTCCTGCCAGCCTGCTCATCAGAGAGGGGGCGTCCCTTTTGTGACTGCATTTACCAAGTCCTGTTGCTGGTCATCTCTCACTGCCCTGCACCAAGCTCCTTGTGGGCAGCGACTCTCCTAGTCTGTGGCTTGGGTGGGTCCTGGTGGATGTTGATGGTGTGTGGACTGTCTGGGACATGCAGGTTGGAGAAGCCTGTGCTTGATCTTCTACCTCTCTGGTTTTGCTTGCATCCTATATCCTGGCTGACCCTCTATTTCCAGGTAATACTTTTCTAAATTAAGCCCCTAGCCATGTATTCTTTTTTTTTTTTTCTGCTTAAAATATATTTTATTCTTTTTTTTAAATAATTTTTTGTTATGTTAATCACCATACATTACATCATTAGTTTTTGATGTGTTCCATGATTCATTGTTTGTGCATAACACCCAGTGCTCCACGCAGAATGTGCCCCCTTTAATACCCATCACCAGGCTAACCCGTCCCCCCACCCCCCTCCCCTCTAGAACCCTCAGTTTGTTTTTCTGAGTCCATCGTCTCTCATGGTTGGTCTTCCCCTCCTCTGATTTACTCCCCTTCATTCTTCCCCTCCTGCTATCTTCTTCTTTTTTTTTCTTAACATATATTGCATTATTTGTTTCAGAAGTACAGATCCGTGATTCATCATCTTGTACACTTCACAGCGCTCACCATAGCACATACTCTCCCCAATGTCTATCACCCAGGCACTCCATCCCTCCCACCCCCCACCACTCCAGCAACCCTCAGTTTGTTTCCTGAGATTAAGAATTCCTCATATCAGTGAGGTCATAGGATACATGTCTTTCTCTGATTGACTTATTTCACTCCGCATAACACCCTCCAGTTCCATCCACGTCGTTGCAAATTAGCCATGTATTCTTCAACATGTGGACGGAAACTCCCTCTTTTCTCATCAGTCGTAGGTGGGGTCTCTACCTGTGTGGACCTAGGCTCCCACTCGTGATGTCGGGCTCCAGGGTGGGACCAGGCCTCTGCTTTGCTGATCTCCCGAGCTCCCCAGGTTATTTATTGCACAGTGATGTCTGAGCTATCCAGGGTGAAAGCTGGCCTCTCTCCAGGGTCTCTGGCTTTGGTGGTTCTGCAGCACTGCCCCAACCCTAACCCCAGCATCTGGGCAGTGGGGGCAGGGCTCACCTGGTTCCCTCCGCAGTGCAGGCTTGGGGCAGGGCTCGCAGGCCTCCGCCTTGGGTGGATTAGCTTGGGAGTCACACAATGTCAGGGAAGGATGATTAATTTCTTTTATAGATAAATTGGATGGGAAATTGGACTCACCTAAGGTCCTCCTGAAAATAGTAGTGTTCCCCCTATGGTCAGTATAGTAAGTTCAGTTCTCACACCCAACCAGTTTTGGTAAAGTGCTCCTCTCATCCCGCTCCTCACAGCCAGGACAGCCCCTCCTCTGGTTGCTTCTCCCACCAGGAAGGGACTGCCGGAGCAGAGGGAGCCTGCAGTCCCCCAAGAACCTCCTCAACCCAGGCTCCTGCCCCCGCACTGAGCACCTGATACAACTGGTCTTTGCTTCCCCTCCCCTGCCCCTTTGCTGTTTGTGTTGTTCAGGGGGATTTTTTTTTTTTTTTCCTAACATGAAGCTGAGAAAAAGCAACCAAAGAGATGCTAAGCAGATGGGCTGAATGAGAGCCCAGTTCCAGCCAGAACTCACACTGTGGATGGTGCAGGGTGGGCTGGGAGAGGGGTTTGGGGCTGTCTCCCTGGGAATGCTGTGGATTGTTTCCAGGTCCACATTTTTTATGATCTGGTTTTCATGCCCAGATGGATCAATAGGCATTTAGAGAGGGCCAACTGTGTGTGCCCAGCATTGCGGTGGGCTCTGTGGGGTCAAACCGAGGCCACAGTCCTCACCCCTTAAAGAGCCTGCTGTCTACAGGGGGCCTTAACTGAACAGAAGAAACCATATGGCTCGGCATGTGACGAGCTCAAATGTGTCATGTGGGCTTTTCAGTGGAGTGAGGATGGCTTCTTGGGGAGGCGGTGTGGGGCGGACAGAAGGGCCCTGATGGCAAGTGCGGGGGTGGGCTAACCCCCTGGGACTGACCTGAGACAACCACCTTTCTGGGCCTTGTGAAGTGAAGGGGTTGGGGTTGACCCTCCTGATTCTCTCCCAGCTCACAGTGAGTGTGCAGGGCATTTCGTTGAAGGTGACAATGCTTGGGCTTGTTCTGACCTTGACCTGAACTGTCATATTCGTCTCTGGATCCCCACCAGGCTTGCGGTGGCCTGGTCAGCTGGGAGGCGACCCTTGCTCAGTCTGCTCCATCCCCCTTTGTGCGAGTCTGAGGGCGGCTCCGCTCAGACCTTCTTTATCCCCCTTCGTGACAGTCTGAGGGCAGTCCCTCTCAGATCTTTTTTCCAGAAGAAGATAATGGGGGCCTGGGGTTCCCGCTGTGGGGATGAGCAGGAAGTCTTGTTCCTGCATTGTTCCTTCGGTACTCAGCTCTTCATGACTCACTCATGCCCTCAAAACCCTCAGGGGTAGGTCAGGCAGGTGTATATGTCTCCAGATGCTAGGGAAGAAAATGGGGTCTGAGGAGCTTGTCTTCTGTACCTTCTTCATTCCCTTTGGGCCGAGCTGTGCACGTGTCCTCCTCCCACTCCCCAGGCCACCAGTTGCCCATCAGCCTCGCTCTTCCTGGGGAGGGGCTGGGCTTTCCTTTCCAGCTTAAAGCTCAGCCTCAGGCCCGATGCCAGCTCTCAGGTTTGTTCCTGGTTCCAGCCTCCTCTCTTCTGTCCATGCTGGGAAGGGAGGCTGCCCCCTTCCGTCAGGGTTGAGTGGAGGGTGTATTGGCCCCCCTGAGATCTACCCGTTCTGTTTGGACAAGGTGAGGAGGTATTTGTGAGAAGGATGTTGGGGACTTTCTTGGGGCAGGAAGGGCTCAAGGACATAGCAGGAAGGTTTGGTTTCCCTCTCTTCAGGAAAGCCCTGGAGAGCAACATGAGAGTCAGGACAAATACTTGTTCCCTCATTACCACCACTGCACAGGTTCTCTTGGTAACACTGGGCCCTGGGAGAGTCGTCCCTGTTCTTCACGCAGACCCCTGTTTATGTCACCTGTCCAGATGTTGTCCCCTTGGCAGCTACCTCCCAGGAGCTCCAGGACAGGGCAGACATGAGGAAGGGCTTGCCTGCATCTGGATCTGTGGGGGTGCACCTGGGAGGCTTTAAGAACATGGCCATATCTAAGTGTGCACCCCCTGCCTGAAGCTGCCCCTCATGTGTACATATCTGCACATGTGTGTCTTCCCTGATTTTGTTCATGCTTTCAGGCCAACTAGCTTACACTTCTTGCAAATCACCTCAGATGTAACTGCTTTTCAGAAAAGTTAGTTACATTCAAATGCATAAATCTTAACTGTATGCTTTCATGAATGGATACATTCATGCGACCCTACTCTGATTCAGGTGTAGGACATCTCTGTCTCCCCAGAATGTTCCACTGTGTCCTTTTCTAGTCAACTTCCCCCACCTCCACTGCCCTCTGCCACAGAAGCAGCTGGTGCTCTGATTTTTTTTTTTCCACTCTTAATTTGTTTCGCCTATTTTAGAATTTAATTTGAAAGGAATCATGTAGTACGTACTCCTTCGTGTCCAGCTCGGCATAACGTCTGTGGGACTTGCCCATGCTGCTGAGTGGGTTAGTAGTGTGTTCCTTTCCATTGCCATTGTGTGAATGCACCACAGTTCGTTCATTCTCCTGTCGAGGGACATTTGGGTTATTTCCAATTTGGCTGTAACAACTAGCCAGATGCTGCGAACAATCTGATTTGTTTTGTGTCGTTGTTTTTGTTTTTTGGAGATGTGTTTTTATTTCTCTTAGGTAAATACCTAGAATGAAACTTCTGGGTCAACGGGTAGGTGAATTTTTTTTTAATTTTTTTATTGTTATGTTAATCACCATATATTACATCATTTGTTTTGGTGTAGTGTTCCATGATTCATTGTTTGTTCATAACACCCAGTGCTCCATGCAGAATGTGCCCTCTTTAATACCCATCACCAGGCCAACCCATCCCCTCACCCTCCTCCCCTCTAGAAACCTCAGTTTGTTTTTCAGAGTCCATTATCTCTCATGGTTCGTCTCCCCCTCTGACTTACTCCCCTTCATTCTTCCTCTCCTGCTATCTTCTTCTTTTTCTTTTTTCTTAAAATATGTTGCGTTATTTGTTTCAGAAGTACAGATCTGTGATTCAACAGTCTTGCACAATTCACAGCGCTCACCATAGCACATACCCTCCCCAATGTCTATCACCCAGCCACCCCATCCCTCCCACCCCCCACCACTCCAGCAACCCTCAGTTTGTTTCCTGAGATTAAGAATTCCTCACTGATATGAGGTCATATTATACACGTCTTTCTCTGATTGACTTATTTCACTCAGCATAACACCCTCCAGTTCCATCCACGTCGTTGCAAATGGCAAGATCTCCTTCCTTTTGATGGCTGCATAATATTCCATTGTGTATATATACCAGATCTTCTTTATCCATTCATCTGTCGATGGGCATCTTGGCTCTTTCCACAGTTTGGCTATTGTGGACATTGCTGCTATAAACATTGGGGTGCACGTACCCCTTCGGGTCCCTACATTTGTATCTTTGGGGTAAATAACGGGTAGGTGAATTTTAACTTCATAGGGAACTGCCGATCGCCACATGGCGGTACCATTTCCCTCGCTGCTGGCAACGCTGGGAGAAGGGTGACGGCTCCACATCCTTGCCGCGCTTGCCCTTGTCAGTCTGTGTCGATTTAGCCTCTTGAGTGGGCCTTCAGGGGCATTTCATGTGGTGGTTTTAATTGGCATTTTTCTGATGACTAATGATGTTGAACAGTTTTTCACATGCTTGTTGACCATTTTATAGTTCCTTTTGCCCCTCCTTCCCCTTTAGAATCGTCTGTCGTCTTGTAGGCATTCTTTACATAGTCTGGATACAAATTCATCCTTTTCTTAACAGTGTCTTTGATGAGCAGAAGTTTTGGTTTTGATGACGTCTGACTTTTCATTTTATTGTCTGCTGCTTTCTCTGTCCTAAGAAGTCCGTGCTCACTCCATACCACAAGAATTCCTTCCGTGTTTTCTTCTAGAAGCTCTGTAGTGTTAGCTGTGGGTCTAAGATCCATCTCAATTTAGTTGCCTGTGGCAGGATATAGGAATCGAGGTCTATTCATTCCCATGTAGATATCCAGTCACTGGAAAGACTTTGAGTTGCTTTAGTGCTTTACTCACAAGTGCACGGGCCGTAGAAGTGTGTTTGTGTGGGTATTTCCACGAGCCATGGTGTTTCTCTGGATGTGGGATGGCCCAGACGTGACTCCATCCTCCTGCTGCCCCCCCCCCCCGCCCCGCGGAGGTCAGTAATTGATCACAGCACTCTTTCCCCTGACCTTGTATGTGGTCTCAGAACCCTCCCCACCAAAGCACTGCAGGCAACCACTGCCAGGCCTTCGGAGTTGATGTTTGAGATGAATTACTTCTGGCATCTCTGACTGCAGTTGTCAGAAGAGGTTAAGTTATTTGCTCAAGGTCCCACAGCTGGCGAGTGCAGAGCCAGGATTCGGACTCAAGTCTGTCTGTGTGACTCTAAGAGCCTGTGCTGTCTTAAACACCACTCCACGCTCTTGCGTGTGAATCATTGGCACGTGTTACTTAATCTCCCTGACCCTAATTTCTTTACCTGTGGGATAGGGACAGCGGCCGCCTGACCTGGAGGAGGGGCTGTGAGGAGTAGTGGAGTAATCCATGAAGTAGCTAGTGGAGTGCCTAGCACATAGTAGGTGGGGAATAATTGGTTGTGATAATAGATGATGATTTTTTTAAATATTTTATTTTTAAGTAATCTCCACACCCAATGTTGGACTCAAACGCACAACCCCGAGATGAAGAGTCATACACGCCACTGGCTGAGCCAGCCAGGCGCTCCTGATAATGATGATAATTTTGACAACGATGATGAGGATGATGATGATGATGATGATGATGATGCGGTTCTTGCCCTTGAGAAATGTGTAGTCAAGACTTCTTTCTAGGGAACTGGGAACCACCAGCACATGAGAGTCCCTGATGTGCTCCCATGTAGCCTTGGGATCCTCGCCTTCTGAGCTCGGAGGCATCAGAGGGGAGCCCTACTTCCTCGACATAGCTAATTGAAGCCTAAGCCACAGGCCTTGGCCTGGCCATGTGGACTACTTGAGCCTTGTTCCTTCTCTCCCCTGTGTGGGGGGAACAGCCAGGCTTCCAGAATGCTTTCTCTGGGAACCCTCTTCCCCTCTTCTTTGATTCTCTAGCGCATTCCGCCTTTCCTTCTGCCAGGCCACATGGTCTCCCCCACTGTGGAGGCTAATCCCATTCCTTTGACCTGGACTCGGACCCCTTTGATGTTTTTTTTTCAAAAATGTGAAGCAATATTGAGTAGTAGTTAAGAACAGTTTCAGGAGCCAGTCTGCCTGGGCTTATTCTGGTTTTAACACTTCCTTGCTGTGTGAGTTTCTCTGTGCCTCAGTTTCCTCATTGGTAGGATAGAGATGTAAGAGAACTTGCCTCCCAATCAAGTGGTTGTGATGGGGGCTGATTGAGGTGATGTATGTTTATTACTTAGAGGCCTGTAGCATGTGCTGCAGAAATGTTAGTCGTTATGATTCCTCCATAGGATTGCAGGGCTTAGAGAGAAAGTCTAGAAGGAGATATACTGATTTTTCTGTTGTTAATATAGTTTCTCCTGATTTCTGGCCCTGTCTGGTGCCCATGGTTGAGGTGCCTCTCCCTGTCCAATGAACAAAATTGAAATCGCATTTTGTGTGATTGGCCCCACCTGAGCCCTGGGTCTCAGACGCCGAACCCTGCCTGATAAATGTGGGTGACAGTGAGGGTACTGGAAAAAGGCCCAAACCAAGGGTCCTGCCCCTGGGGAAGGGGTCTTCAGGGAGGGAGCATCCCTCTGGATCATGTTCCCGTCTCCTGTAGTTGGGCTGCCCAGAGCCAGTCAAGGGTCTCAGGTGACGCTGGTTCCCATGGTGGCACAAAGCACCTGCAAGGCCAGCATCTGCATAAAGGATTTTGGGATTGGACTAAGTGTAGACCTGGGCAGTTCAGGGCCTTGGAGAGTCCAGGGTTGGCTTTGGAATGCATTTCATGATCTGTTTGTCCCTGTCGGGAGTGTCCTCCCTAATTCCTTTTGCCTGTGGCTAATATTAAAATGAGCCTCTGCTTCTAGACAGGTCTTGTGCCCTGGTAGAACAGTTGACGTTCCAGAATCTCCTTGGGGACGCTCCCTTCACTGCTCCAGCCCTAGTCATGCCTCCTGCCTTTGAGGGCTTGACCAGCTGTCCTGCCCCCAACTTAGTGCCTGCTTCTATGACATCCCTGCTTATTTTGGGTCCTGCCTCCTGTGATGAATGTGTGGGACAGAACCCTGGGCCTGGGCCTGGAATTTCATAACTGTGTGACATTGTGCAGTTCAGTGATCTATGAACTTCAGTTCCTTCATTTATAGACTGAGCCCAGCCGTAGGGTTGCTGTGAGGATTACAGAAGGAAATGGGTGAGTGATGGCTTCATAGAACACATGCACGTATTATATGTATTGGTATGTAACGGACACTAGTGGTTATTATTGTGGGGAATGAGCTAAATGCTTGTGGGGAGGTTTCCTTGATAATCCCACTCTTCTTTTCTTGTGGCTGCCATAGATCTGTCCTCACAGAGAGTGGCCCAGGAGGGGGTCCTGCCGGATTCCATGCCCCACCTTCCTCCCCCTGCACCCATGCCTGTGTGTCCTTCCCCTGACACTTGAGCCCAGTGTGTCCGGCGCTTGGGAGGGGGCAGTGGATGGTGGGTTCTTTCCTTGTTCCTGCAGCGGTATTATCCCCACAGTTATGAGTCCAAGCAGCTATCTCCCATGTGTCCCTCTCCTCTTGGCTTCCCCCGCTGGACCCCTGGCAGATTCTCTGCTCCTAGCTGAGTGTGGAGATGGAGTTTCAGGCCTTGACGTATATATTCCTTACTTGGGGCTGCGGTAACAAAACCCCACAAGCTTGGTGGCTGAAAACAACAGCAATTTACTCTTCTGCGGTTCTGGAGGCCAGAAGTCTGAGATCAAGGTGTTGGTAGGGCTGTGCTCCCTCCAGAGGCACTAGGGGAGGAGGATCCTTGCTTCTTCCAGCTTCTGGAATTTCCAGGCATTCCTTTGGCTTGGGGCGGTATGACTCCACTCTGTCTTCACGTGGCCTTCTCTTCTCTGTGGCTGGCTCTGCTCTGTGGGTCTTTTATCGGGACACTTATCATTGGATTTAGGGCCCACCTGGGTAACCTAGGGTGATTTTGTCTTGAGGTCCTTAAGTTAATTACATCTACCTTTGAGGGCTTGACCAGCTGTCCTGCCCCCAACGGGGCAACAGGAAAATAAGGTGACGCTCACAGGTTCCTGGATGCGGATATATCTTTTGGGGGGCTACCATTTAACCTGTGATAGGGTGTGGGTTGCCCTCTCCGGGAGCTCCTGATGGGAGCTTATGAGGCCCAGAAACTCTGTAAGCACCTGCTCACCCCTTTGTAGTCAGACGTCATCCAAATGTGATTGGAGGGGTGTGTGTTGGGGGGGTGGGGGCAGGGTGTTACGGGGGCAGGGCCGGGAGAGACTGGCTCAGTGCAGCCCCAGCACTGTCCTGAGGGGGGCAGGGTGTGTTCTTGCTGCCATACGGCCTGGTACCTTAGGGGCCCAGAGTAGGGGCTTTATAAATATTTAGTGGTCAGTGCTTAATAAATATTCTTGACAGGTGATTATGAATCTTCAATGATTAATCCAGCCTTGAGAATGTGGCACTGAACAAAAAAAGCCCAGCATTTTCTTGGAGAATTTTCATAAGAGCTTTCTGCAAGTAAATGACAAGCAACAAAAAGCAAACTATTTTTTAAAATAATTTTTTATTGTTATGTTAATCACCATACATTACATCATTAGTTTTTGATGTAGTGTTCCATGATTCATTGTTTGTGCATAACACCCAGTGCTCCACGCAGAATGTGCCCTCTTTAATACCCATCACCAGGCTAACCCATCCCC
>NW_027397096.1:140429-158045 GCF_003265705.2 Callorhinus ursinus | reverse complement strand
ACCCCCCACCCCTCCAGCAACCCTCAGTTTGTTTCCTGAGATTAAGAATTCCTCATATCAGTGAGGTCATAGGATACATGTCTTTCTCTGATTGACTTATTTCACTCAGCATAACACCCTCCAGTTCCATCCACGTCGTTGCAAATGGCAAGATCTCATTCCTTTTGATGGCTGCATAATATTCCATTGTGTATATATACCACATCTTCTTTATCCATTCATCTGTCGATGGACATCTCGGCTCTTTCCACAGTTTGGCTATTGTGGACATTGCTGCTATAAACATTGGGGTGCATGTACCCCTTCGGGTCCCTACATTTGTATCTTTGTGGTAAATACCCAGTAGTGCAATTGCTGGATTGTACAGTAGCTCTATTTTCAACTGTTTGAGGAACCTCCATACTGTTTTCCAGAGTGGTGGCACCAGCTTGCATTCCCACCAACAGTGTAGGAGGGTTCCCCTTTCTCCGCATCCCCACCAACATCTGTCGTTTCCTCACTTGTTAATTTTAGCCATTCTGACTCACACCTGGTTTCTTAAAGTTCGGCAAAGAGCTTCAAGGCAGGTATCAAAATATCGAAATAAAAGTTCACCCCAGACTGTGAATATGTGCCACAGAGCAGTTCAGTTTTGAGGGGCGGGGAGAGGTTACCCAGTCAGCAGCATGGAGCTGGAATGTCAGAGCTCCTCCCTTCCATAAAATCTTGCTGGACTCTTCCTGTCGGGAGGTCTGTACTAGTTTCTTACGGGTGCTGAAACAAATGACCACAAATTGGGTGACTTAAGACAACACAGGTTTATTGTCAAAATTTTGGAGGTAAGAAGTCTCATTGGCTAAAATGAAGGTGTCGACAGGGCTCCGCTCCTTCGTCTTCAAGGGCAACAACATTGGCCAAGTCCTTCTCCCATTGCTGTCTCTCTGCTTCTCTCTCTTTGGCTTCCTAGTTATAAGGACTCTTGATTAAATTGGACACACCTATGTAATCTAGGATGCTCCTCATATCTCAGGGTCAGCTGATTTAGTAACCTTAATTCCATCTGCAACCTAATTCCCCTTTGCTGCCATGTAACTTCATATATTCATAGATTCTGCAGATGAAGACGAGAGCATCTTTTGGAGGGGGACAAGGCAAGGTCAGGCCACCTCCATGGTTCAGTGGGAGGTGTTGGGCTTTGTTAGACTTGAGTTTCTCATCTGTCAGATGGAGGATTTTTACCCATTCCTAAGGAAACCCTAGAAGCCCCCCACACAGTACATCTTCCTCGTATGGGCTTCCATGGTTCTGTGGCTGATTCTCTTATTTGCCTTATTTCACTGCTTTGTAAGCCCATGACCAATTGTATAATTTCAAATGTCCTCTCCCAGTCATGGGTTTTGAAACATAGGCATGTCGTATATCCCTCAGCTTTTCCAGAGAGAAAAGAAGGGCACACAACACTCAGATGGTCAGTCTAGAGCTGAGATGTGACCTCAATTCTGTTACCTTAGGTTAGCAGCTTACTGATCCCCCATCCAGGTGGGAGTATTACCCCTTCGTTGAGGGCAAAAAAGTGACATGTGAGCCCTGATTTGGCCTTGTCCCATGTTTTCCTGAAAGGAGCTGCCATTGCCTGCCTCCAACCACACATTTTCCTCTTCCTCCCATTCAACCTGCTTCTTCCCATCAGAGTGGTCTGCTGTGTGGCCTGTGGGCCCGGGATCATTTGGGGGTGAGGGAGGGAAGGTGTGGGAGGGAAGACAGGAGCTTCATTATGCTGAGACTGGCTACACTTAGATAACCCTCCCCAGGTGACCTGCCCGGCACGGAAAGTCCCCTCATGGTACCCCACGTCAGAGAGTGTTGCCTGGCTACAGGGCAGCCAGCAGGGCTCTGGCAGGGAGAGTAAACAGGCACACATGTTTAAAACTCAGTATCACCGGGTGTGCAAACACCCCAGCAGGGCCTTCCAGCTCACTGATAATCTCTAAATCTCCTTGATGCACGAGTGTGGGGGATGCTCTGCACCAAGACCCAGATGGTCTCTTCTGGGAATTGCCTATCAGCTATTGTGAGGGACAGGGAGGGGGTGGGTGACTTACAGCCTCAGCCTAAGGACTATCACCCTGGTCACCTGGGAGACCCTGGGGCTGGCCTGGACTCCTCGGCAAGATGGGGCTTCAAGGGCAGGAGCTGTTCTTATCCAATCCAAAGCCTCTGGTTTCAGGCCGGCCCATCTCAGGGCTCTGGGGTTATGTGTCCAAATTCTGCCTTGGACTGCAGAGAGATCATTATGGTGGGCGTGGGCCCCCGTGGACTGTAGATCAGCAAAAGTGGAAGGAGGGAGATCACACTGGGGGCTTTTGCCCTAGTCTGGGCAAAAAATTGGAGGGGGCTTGAAACTGGGGGTGGGTTGGCAGTGGAGATGAAGAGAAATGGGTGGATTTGAGTTATACTGGAAGAGGTTGAGACAACAGGATGTGTTGTTGGACTGGATGGGGGAGGAATCTAGATGTATAGTTGTCCCACATGAGACTTGAGCAATGGGTGGGTTTTGGTCCCATTTTTCTGAGATGGAAAGGCTTGGAGAGGTTCTGGAAGAAGATCAGGGGCTCTGTTTTGGACATGCTGAGTTTGAGATATTCATGAGACAGCAGAGTGGAAAAACCAAATATTCATTTGGAAATGCTAACTTGGAGGCCCCAGGAGAGGTCTAGGTGGGAGACATTCATGTGAGGTGTCAACGTAGAGATGGCATTAAATCCAGGGGGACAGATAGGTAGCTTGAGAAGAGAGCAGAGATGGAGATGCGAGGGGGGTCCAGGCTGAGCCTTGAGAATGTCTGCAGAGAAGGTTTCCAGGGGAGGAGGAGCCTGTGAGGACAGCTGGGGAAAACCAGGAGAGCAGCACTCTTCGGAAACCCCGGGAGGGGACTGTTGAAGGGGGGAGCGGTGCTGAGAGATGAGATAGGGCCAAAGTTCTTGGGTCTGGCAACATGGCGGTCATTGGTGACCCTGAAAAGAGCAGTCTCAGGGGAGCTTTGGGGCCAGACTGGTTAGCAGTGGAGACAGGAAGACTGTGTCACTCATGTACGGAATTCCACAGAGCTGACCAGAGTGGCCAAGCACAGCTGGAGCTGGGGTCTCTTCTGTGCACGGTCAGACTGTCCTGGTGGCTAGGACCCCAGCACTGTCCTGCCCGAGAGGGCGGTGGGCTCCCTTTGCAATCAGGGCACCCTGTCTCCCAGGGCAGAACAGATCCAGGCTGCCTGGTGGAGCAATTAGAGAAAGGCCATAAGGGTGAGTGCCCAGCCCGAGCCTTGTGGGTTCAGCCGAAATCACAAATGCACCTTCCTTCTTCGGGAGACATGTCCTTTAGGCCTGGGAGGGCAGGGTCATGGTTTCACCTCCTGAAGGCCCTTTCAGACTGGGCACTCCCAGGGTTCCAGTTTACCCCTCCCTCTGGACAGTCATGTGGCCAAAGGAACTCCCAGTGAAAATGCGGCTGTGCCTTGGGGTTAGGGCATATCCCCTGGCCGTTGGGGAGCTGAAAGGGTCCTGGAAGTGTGTCTCGGTCTGTAAAACGCTGGAGCTCTCCTTAGATAGAGCTAGGACAATCACTTGTCTCCACCTCAACCATCTGCATCCCAGCACACCCCCCCTGCTGTGGGGCTGGACCCTCCATATGGCTCACCAGGCCTCCTGGTAGCCAGTACCATCAACACCAGCCACTAGCCTGGGACTGGGGCTGCAGGGGACTGGGGAGCAGTGACCGGCCCATCAGCTGCTCAGTCAGCTGGGCAGACCCAGGGGGTCGTGTTGCCAGGAGCTGGGGCCCCACCACTGTGGCCACTGCCTACCTTACCACTCAGGCGCTCCTGGAGACATCCACAGGGGAGACCAGGCCTAGGTGGGGGCTGCGGCAGCCTCCTCCGTCCGAATGAGTGCGTCTGCCGCTGGCTCCTACATTCTCTGCACGGCAGGCTCATCTGCTGGGTCGGTCCTGCCCTGCCGACAGCCTCAGTGTGAGGTCTGGAGGGTGGCACAAGCCATCTGAGCCAGGTGTCCATACCACTTCCAACACATCCACTGGATGCACAGATCTGGTAGAAAAGCCATTGGATCGTGAGAAAAAGGCTGAGGTCTTCCACTTGGTCCTCCTTCACCCTGCACACCTCCTCTGTTGTCTGTCTGCTTTTGAGGAAGGGACCACCGGGCAGGCACATTAGAAACGGCAACAGATACCACAGTTTATTGCGGGAGGGCATGTGCAGCAGGCAGATGGTCCTCACCTTGGGGGCCCCCAAACCTCCAAAGCATGAGGTGTGTGCGTGTGGGGTGGGGGGAGGGTGTCTGTGCATGTTGTAGTTCCCCGTGTGGGGCTGTCTGTCTGGGGGTGGATGCTGCAGGACCTTGCCACGGGTGTGGTGTCTTTGTCGCCGAATGCTGCTCCCAGCCAGGACAGCCGGGCCTGGGGTGGGCAGCCCAGCAGCACTGCCCTAGATCTTATGAGGGCCTGCGTTTGTCTCAGCATCCCTTCATCAGCCTGAGCTGGCAAAAGTGGGGCGGGGCAGTCATGTAACTTGACATATGGTTTATGGGAAAGAGCTGTTCAGTGTCAATGTCCCCATGCGGTTGTATGTGTATAATTAGACTGTTGGAGCTCTGGGCCTGACTGCTAGAATCACTCAGGGACCGAAGCATTTATTTAGGTGATTATTAACTGGAAGATGGGGAAGGGAAAGAACATGCAATCTGCAGATGTCCCCTTCCTGCAGGTTAGCCACTGGTGAGACCTCCCACAAGGGGGGAGGCTGGAGCCCTCCAGCCTTCCCGCTGCCCTGTCCCTCTGGGGAGGGGACCGTTGGGTCTGTTAAGGGCCGCCGGGGCTGAGGTGGGATGACTCTGCTGGCATCTCTCAGGCACATTGGGAGCATGAGCCCCCAAAGTTACCGGTTTCCTGTGACTTCTTCTCTGACATTGCCCTTTGCTTGGCCAAGCCCAGCAGCACAACAACATATATTGATCTGTTGGGTTCTTAGGCTGGTGCATCTGCTGAGGACCTGCTATGTGCTAGGAACGGGATTGGCTCCAGCCAAATCCCAGGAATCTGTTGTCCTGGATGGAGGAGGTATTGACTGGAAGAGCCCAGATAATTGAAATTCTGGCTTAGATAATCTCTAGACCTTGTTGTTGTCACTTAGTAACGGTGCTGGTGTGGGCATGGGCTGGCTGGAGAGCTTTATTTTTCTTCTTTGTCTCAGAACGGAGGTTGTATAGCTGGGAGCATCTCCCAGGCAGGAGGTTGCTGGGAGTAGCCAAGTGCCAGGTCGTCAAGAGCCCCTGGCAGGTGATAGGGCACCCAGTGGTCTCACTGGGGTGACAGCTTGGCCCCGCTGAAGGGGAGGGGGGAGCAGCCCCTGTGGACTCTGAATGAGTGTGGGAGCCGAGGCACAGAGCTAGGAGAGGCCTGCTGAGAAGGTGGTTAGTACGTGGTATCTGTCTTGGGTCGTGCTGCCTCCTACTTGAGAAATGGTGTGAAGTTGTGTCCTTGCACTCAGTCTTGCCTGAAGCCTTTGGAGTGAATTGGGGAGTGAGAATAGGAGGAATCTTTAATTTGTAGACGTGTGAACTGAGCTCTGGTCACAGCCCAGTGGCTGGCAGGATGAGGACCCCCTCCCTGGCGGTAGCTGCGTATGTTCCTGGCTCCCCGAGGTTGTCTGGACCGCTAGCAGGGCAGTGACACTCCCGCAGGAGGGCAGGGGACAGCTCCTGAGATAAAGGAAGGGGAGCAGTGTCTGCTGGGAAGGGTGCAGGTCCCACATCTGGGCTGGGCGGGGCTGGGTTCTCTCTGCATGGGCAAACCAGCGGCAGCTTCTTCAGCCTCTTTTTTCTCCCAGGCAGGGGGTCAAGGCCAGGAGTGGGGGAGGCGGCTAGTTGGCGCGGGGGTCAGTAGTACTTCAAACTTCCTTGTTGGAGGGAGAGGGGGAGAGGCAGGGTACAGAAGGCTTTTGCTGCCCTCGCTGCAAACGCAGTGTCCGGGGGTGCTGGACAGCATGGCTCTCTCACTCCCAGAGAGCCGGCTGGAGGGTGGGCGGGACGGAGCGGGGAGACAGGGGCAGGAAGCCTAATGGGACAGGGTGAGTGGGAAGGTGCCCTGGTTTATGCAGGAACCTTGCCTGGGGAACAAAGATCACCAAGGAGTGGTGGAGCGAGGGAGCCATGCCTCTGACACTCAGCCAGACACCCACCCCCAGCGCCAGGTAGGAGGACAGCCATGGAGCATGGGACACTTTGCATTTCAGGGACAAGAAGGCCTGAGGGGAAGCAGAGATTTTCTTGGAGGCCAACACTGCCCTTTGCTCCTACCCTCTCAGCCTCAGGGTTCTTTTATTTCCTATTCCTCAGGATAGACACGAGCAGGAGGGCACAGTATGGCCCCTGGTGAGACCAGAGCCAGACTACCTCCATCACTTTTGTTCAGGCTGCTGCCTAACGCCCCGGCTCACCCTGGTGCAGGCCCCTAACTTGGTAACCCCATGGAGTGGGCCATGAGATTTACAGAGCTGTTTCTCCAGGCCCCACTGGGAGGCTTGGGCCTGAAGCTGAGCCCACCTTGGTTTGGAAGCCTGGGAATGTCACGCCACAGACTGGATTGGATCCAGAAGCTCTGCAGCCTGGCTTGGAGAGCCTCTACCGTGTAGACGCCATGATTCCTTAATCAGCGCTGGCCTGGGAACAGGGGTCACACCCTTGCTCCAAGGCAGGGACATCTTGGAAGCAGGGACCTCGGTTGTTTTCTAGAAAATGGGGGCTGGATTGCCCCAAGGCTGTGCCTCTTGCATACACCCCCAGGGTCTCTGTCCTTGGTCATAACCACGGATGGCGTCCACCCTCCACCGTTCTTCTTCATCCTGTTTGTACTTTAGTTGGGACAGTGCTTCGCAGTTTATGAAGCATTTTCTTGAATGCTTCTAGTTCTCACAACTACCCTGAAGGGAAGAATTCTCTCCCCCACTTTATAGATGAGAGAATTGAGTCTTAGAGAGGTACATGGAGCATTCTCCTTAGCCAGCTGGAAAGACACAAACTCGAGGCTTGCGATTTCAAGTTCAGTATTCTTTCTACTACCCCAAGAAATAATTACTGAGTACAAATAATTACCAAGTAGCTACGACTGTATTTCATCGCTTTGAGATAACACGTTTCCCCTCTCATTTAACATTTCTGAGATCAGGCTGCATCTCACTAGTGATACAGGCCCCAGTTTGTAATTGGCCGTGTTTTTGCTTTGTTAGTGATATCCATAAAATAGTATGTGTCTTACAGTGGAGGTCATTGTAGATTTGATGAAATCTGGTATGTGTAGACATAGCTTCTGCCTGCCAGGAGTTTTTATTTTTTATTTATTTAATTTAAATTTAAATTAAATTTAAAAAAAGATTTTTTATTCATTTGAGAGAGAGAGAGAGAGAGAGAGAGAGCAAGCAGGAGCAGGAGCAGGGGGAGGGACAGAGGGAGAAGCAGGCTTCCCGCTGAGCAGGGAGCCCAATGTGGAACTCGATCCCAGGCCCCTGGGATCATGACCTGAGCCGAAGGCAGACGCTTAATGACTGAGCCACCCAGGCGCCCCACCACCGGGCATTCTTAATAGTGGGTTTTCTGGTGTAGAAGGAAGAGAGGTCTCATGTCAGAGGCACAGGAGGCTAATTTGACAGAGGGGAGATTTACTCAGGCCTTAATCTGGCGGTCAGTGGGCAGGTTTGTCCCACTGGAATGGCTGCTTGGCTCCCTGGCCCTCTTCCTTCTTCTGTGCGTGGCTGTCCTCAGGACTCCCGGCTGCTTCGAGAGGCCGCCAGTGCCCCTGTACGGTGCCGCTGCCACCAGGGCTCATGACCCTTGGGGGGGGGGCGTGGCCCTCCTTACCCAGAGCCTCCTTCCTCCCTCTTGAGTTTAACAAAGACAGATACGCTGATCTTCCCCCCACCTTGCCCCTTCTTCCCCTCCATTTCCTCCACCTCCTCCCTTCTTTCATCTGGAACACTTGGCTCTGCTCCCAATAGTCCGTGTGACCCTAAGCAGGTCAGTTAGCTTCTCTGAACTTCATTTCCCACCTCCTCCCCAACTGGATTATCATAAGGGTCAAATGGGAGGGAGTGGGAATGAATCCTAGGCCTGGATATTGACTCCCGCTCTACCATGGTGTATCGTTAGGTGCAGGACTTGACTTTCTCTGTGGCCTTACCTGCAAAACGGGAAGAGTAAGCCGTGTCTGCAGAGTCCTTCCTTTGTAGCATAGCCATCGCCCACCCCTCTGTGCGTCCATGCAGGCGTTGGCCCATCCCCGTTATTGTTCCTCTATTGCTGGGTTGTAATTATTTCCTTATGTGATTGTCTTAGTCACTAGACAGGAGTCAGTTCCTTTATTCAGTTATTCATTCAGCAAGTATTTATTGAGCACCTGTGTGCCAGGTGCTGAGGTGATGGATGAAGTGGAGGGAACGAACAGAACTTAGAATACAGAGAGAGAAGTGATTCCATAGGGCATGCGTAGGATACTGTGGCAGCACCACTTGGGGGAGGGGTGGAGGCCAGGAAGACTTCCCAGAGGAGGTGATTTTCCAAGCTAAGGCCTAAAGGGCAAGTAGGAGTCCACCAAATAAAGGGGAGTGGGTGAGAGGGACTGAGGCTGGGCTTCTCTGGGTCTCCTGCCTCTAGCCAGTGCTTGGCTCGGGGGGGATTAGTTCTCTGTCTCTTTCCTTCCTCACTGCCTTGGCCTCTGAATGCATTTCTGTGCAGAGGCAGGGGGTTGGACCCCAAGGCTTCCTGGGCCCTGGGGTGCTGTGGCAGGGGGGTTGCAGCACTCTTCTGGATATAGCGAGTCCTGGGAGCGGCCCTGCAGGAGTGGGCGTAGCAGGGTGGGGTCGGGGCTCAGCTAAATGACTACTTGGCCCTGAGCAGGAATGCGGAGGCGCCAGAAGGAGGTGTGGGAGGGAGCAGGGAAGACACCAAGGACACCGGAGCCTTACTCTGGGTACATCTCCCCAGGGGCAGGGAGGCTGGTTTTCTTTCAGAACCTTAACATGGTCACCCTTCTCTGCAGCCAGGGCTCCCCCTGGCACACGACTCCTACAGCTGTGTGCAGTGGCACCGTTCACATCCTAGAACTCTGCCCTTCTCCCTCCACCCCTTATGACTTCCAGTGTCATTTCAAGCTGCCAGGGATGGACCCATACCAAGGCCTTTTCGGACCCCAATTGAGCTGTGCCCTCCTGCAGCCCCTGGGGACATTTCCTGGCCTTTGTTCACCCATGGATGCTCTTGGGCTCTCTGGAGCTCAAGCAGTAGCAGTATGGGGCTGGGCTGGGGAGAGGAGATGGGCCATGTGCCTGGTGGTGGGCTGGGTCAGAGGAGGGAAGGCAGAGACAAGATTGGCTTCTTGGGTGGGGCTGAGCAGGTGGTGGGGCACTTTTCATACCACCAACTAAAAGGCTGAGGGTCTTTGTGTTTCGCCTTCCACTGGACACATTCTGTACACCACATCCTGTTCTAAAACACCTTGCAAAGTGGGTCAGATCTCTCCATTTTACAGATAGGGTAACTAAGGCTCAGAGGCTGAGTAACCAGCTCATGCAGCTTTGTAAACAATAGAGCCACGAGTTAAAACCTTGTCTGCCACCACTAAGTCTGGGGCTATTTCCACCACACCATACTGCCTTTGGAGGGATTAAAAATAAATTCATTCCTTTCCTTCTGAGCCGGGGACATTGTTTTCTGCCCAAAGCTGAAATGGGATCGAGGGTTGTGGATGGATGTTGAACGTAGTGTGTTTATTAGTGTTGGAAAGAGACTCTGAGACCCAGGTGAGCCCTGGGCTGAGCTCGGGACCTGGCTCCTCGCTCCCCACACTTGTGCTCTTATTAATAACACAGCACTCTGGTGCCTCTGGGCCCTGAGCTGTTGAAGCCACATGTGTTTCTCCAAGCCATTTGCTTTATTTATTTTTAATTTTTCTTATGGGATAGCCACAGGGCATGAGGACTGCTCTCTTTTTTAAAGCACGTTCAAAAAAAATTTTTTTTAAACCAATACATGTAATGATTCTAAAAAAAACCCCAGGCTGTTCATGAAAGCAAGCAGTTCACTGTGCCCTCCCCTCCTACTAGAAGCCCCACCTGGAAGGGGGCCACGGCCTACTCTTTCAGCTGTTTCTTCAAACCTTTGAGGAGGATGGTTCAGGGTCTGTGAGGTCCATGTGAATGCCTTTAAAGATGCAGACACCTGCTTGCTTGCTTTTACTTTGTCCTTATTCTCCTTATATATTGGGCTTCCCAGCTCACGGATGGGAACATTGAGGCCAAGCACACAGGGTCCTGCCTCCTATTCCACATCGCACCAACAGCAGGGCGAGCTCATGCAAGGATGGAAGGTCAGGAATGCTTCCTGCACCCTGACCTGCCTATGCCCCCAAGTGGGTCTCCTCTTCCATCCTGCTGGCATGGTGCCTCTCCCTTGGGGGGCACCCCTTGCCCTTATGACACATGACACTGAGCCCCGGGCTCCCAGGAAAACAGCACTGGCAAAGGAGGGGGTCAAAAGTCAGGGCTAGTCAATGTGGAATAACAGCTCCGGGCAGACACCCAAATCCTGCAGTTCCTTGTTTGATCTTAAGGAAGTTGTCCAACGTCAGCCGCAGCCCAGTGGCTGGGGTGGTAGCAGCAGCAGCCCCAGTGGTGCTCAGGCAGGCAGAGCCCCCCTCCCTGCCCCCCGACTTGCAGGGGAGGGCACTGGTGGGAGATGATGGATTTCTTAAAGAACATTTTGGTGAGTGGCCCCAGGCTGTGGAGGAATGTCCGCCCAGGCCCTGCTGCCCCGAGTGGGGTTGGGGGGGCGGGGGAGGGGCCAGAGTCCCTTCTCCTGTTGCCTGGCAGGGAGCCGCTGGTGGCTCTTGGCCTACTATGGGGCATAGAAGCCACCTGTCACTCAGGGGAAGGAGGAACAAAGATCAGGGACAGAGTTGGGGACCAGGGCCTTTCCTCCCTGGCCTGGAGATCTGAGATGGGGTCCTGGCATGGAACTGGGCAGAGCTCACGTCTGTGTAACTCTGACGGCTTCTTGGCGCTGTGCCAGAGCTGGAGGGGACCCACAGCTAGCCACTGGCTGTGTTGCAGGTGGGGGTGCCCAGGCGAGGGAGGGCGGGAGGGAGGAGGGACTCTGGAGCTGGGCTTCCACCTGGCCGTGGAGACTGGAGCTGGCCAGGTCTGCCCTGGAGGTCCAGCCCTCTGTCCCCTTTGCACTGCAGTGCTCCACATGGCCTTGGCAGGGGCTCTGCGTCCTGTCCCAGAGCCTCGGAGCTGTGCAGTTAGTGTGTACTTGGGAGTGGTGTGTGTGTGTGTGTGTGTGTGTGTGTGTGTGTGTGTGTGTGTGTGATGTTCCTGGCTAGCCTGGAGAGTCAAGGTCCTTTACTGCCAAGCCAGATTGTTCTTGGAGACTCTGTGATCCCCTAGTTCAGTTGTGCCAGGCCCCAATCTAGGCCCTAGGGAACATGGGAGGGCCTAGATTGACTGGGTGAGGTCGGGACTGCTGGGCTCTTCGTCACTCACAGACCTGTCTGCTGTAGGCCGAGGTGGGCTGTGTTCTTTCCTTTCTTCTCCCTCCTCGGCTGTGTTACCCTCCTTTCTCTAAGGGAGTTGAGGGTGACAGTTTAGGGATGAGTGTGGGCAGTGGTAGGACACTTACTTGGGGGTGGGGGTAAGGAGTCCCCCAAATCTTAGGCTGTGCCACTCCAGGACAGGGGGTGAGCCTGGTGACCCTGTTACTAAACAGAAATGGCCTGACCTGCCCCCGGGCCTTGGCAAGGGTGTGGAGTGGTATGTTGGAGGGTTTGAAGTTGGGTACCGACGTCATTTGCTTTATCTTTCAGAAAGACCATGTGGCTATCAGATGGTGAGGGAGGCTGCTGCGTGGTCCTGATGAGGGACAGTGAGACATGGTGGAGGCAGGGTAGCTGCTGAGAAGTGCTCAGACTTGGGATGTGTTTTGGCAGTGGACTTGCAGGATTGGGGTTGGGGAGTGAGGGATAAAGAATCCAATGATGGTGACTCTGGGGTTTTGTCCTCAGTGTCAGGATGGGTGGAGGAAAGTTTTAGAGCAAAAACATTAATGAGAGTTCTTTGGGGCCCTTGTGAAGTCAGAGATGCTAATGAGACATGTGTGTGAGATGTGGAGTTGGTAAACCCAGATAGATCTGGACTTGAATCTGGGTTCTGCCTTTTCTGAGTGTGTTTACTCTGGGCTAGTTGCTTAACCACTCAGACCCTCTGCCCTCCCACCCCCTCCCTGGGCACTTATGAGGCTTACGTTGTGGCATTTGTGAAGTTCCTGAATCAGTGCCTGGTACATCACGGGGGCCCAACAGAGGATACCTTGGGTCTTCCTAAAACTTTCCTAATGTCATCCCATTTTCCAGCTCAGGGACATTCATGGGCTTGCTACTGTCCAGGGTAGAGTGTGGAACTTACGTCTTGTGGGCTGATTTGGCTCATAGATGTATTTTGTTTGGTCCACATAGAGATTTCTAAAGCTTTGAGTTAGCTATAGCTGTATAAAAATTGGGAGAGTTCATATGCAAATTTGGATTTCTGGCTTTTTTTTTTTTTAAGATTTTATTTATTTATTTGACAGAGAGAGAGAGCAAGAGAGGGAGCACAAGCAGGGGGAGTGGGAGAGGGAGAAGCAGGCTTCCTGCTGAGCAGGGAGCCTGAGGTAGGGCTCGATCCCAGGACCCTGGGATCATGACCTGAGCTGAAGGCAGACGCTTAACCCACTTAAGCCACTTAAGCCACTTAAGCCACACAGGCACCCCTGGCTTATCTTAAAAAGTTGAAAACTCTTGTGACACTGAGCTTGCATTTCTGCTAGTAGCCTGGCTAGACACCAGCGGCAACGGCACCTTTTGGAAGGGCATGCGCTCTGCAGCTCAACATTGGTACATTTTGTTGGTGTTGCTGGGATGAAATTTACAGAACATAAAGTTAATCATTTTAAAGTGGACAATTCAGTGCATTTAGTATGTTCACATTGTTGTGTTAGCAGCACTTCCGTTTAGTTCTACCTTATTTTCATTACCCCCAAATGAAACCCCCTTAAGCAGTTACTCTCCATTCCTCCTCCCTCCAGCCCCTGGACAAAACTAGTCTGCTTTCTGTTGCTCTAGATTTAATAATTCTGGAGCTCTGGGTATTTCAGAGACGTGGAACCATACAGTATGTGACCTTTTGTATCCGGCACCTTTCACTTAGCCTACATGTTTTTGAGGTTCATTCACATTGTAGCATTTGTCGATGCTTCATTCCTTTTGGTGACCGAACGATATTCCATTGTGTGGAGACATTACAGTTTGTTCATCCATCTGTTGGTGGACACTGGGATCGTTTCCATTTTCTGGCAGGTGTGAATAGTGCTGCTGCCGTTCACTGTACAAGTGAACAACTTTTGTGTATAAGTATCTGTTGATTACCTGTTTTCAGTCCTTTTCGGTCTATAGCTGGCATGGAATTTCCGGGCCATATGGTAACACACTATATTTAACTTTCTTAAAAAAGACTTTATTTATGTATTTGAGAGAGAGAGAGAGAGAGAGAGAGAGAGACTATGAGCAGGGGGAGAGGCAGAGGGAGAGAGAGAGAGAAGCAGACTCCGTGCTGTGGGACTCGATCCCAGGACCCTGCGATCATGACCTGAGCCAAAGTCAGATGCTTAACCGACTGAGTCACCCAGGTACCCCTATGTTTAACTTTTTGAGGAATCACCAAATTGTTTTCTACAGCGGCTGCACCATTTTACATTCCTACCAGCAGTGCATGAGCCTTCCAGTTTCTCTTTATGATCACCAACACCTGTTATTTTTTCTCTCTCTCTATTTTTCATTATAGCCAGCCAAGTAGGTATGAGGTGGTATCTCACTGTGGTTTTGATCTGCACTTCCCAGTGATTAATGATGTTGAGCGTCTTTTCATGTGATTATTGTCCACTTGTATATCCTTTATGGAAAAATGTCTTTTCAGGTCCTTAGCCCACTTTTTAAATTGGGTTGTTTGTCTTTTTGTTAAGTTATGAGTTTTTTTTATGTATTCTGGCTACTAGGGTCTTATTAGATACATGATTTGCAAATATTTTCTCCCATTCTGTTCCTGTCTTTTGACTTCTGTGATAATATCCATTGAAGGACAAAAGTTTTAAATTTTGATGAAGGCCAATTTACCTGTATTTTCTTTCTTTCTTTTTTTTAAATGGTGTCATACCTAATAATCCATTGCCAAATCTAAGATCATGAATGTTTTCCCCTATGTTTTCTTCTGAGAGTTTTACAGTTTTAGCTTTTAGGTTTAGATTGTTGCTTTATTTTGAGTTAGTTTTTGTTTATGATATAAAGTGTAGGAGTCCAACTTCATTCTTTTCATGTGGGTATCCAGTGTTTCCAGTACCATTTGTGAAAAGACTATTCTTTCCCCAGTGAGTGGTCATGGCACACTTGTCCAAAGTCAGTTGGCCATAAATGTATGGGTTTCTCTCTGGACTCTTAAATTCTGTTCCCTTGCTCTGTGTGGCTATCCTATGTCAGTGCCACACTGCTTTAATCACTATAGCTTTGTAGTAAGTTTTGAGATTGGGAAGTGTGAGTCCTTGTTCAAGAATGTTTTGGCTGATGCTCATCAACCAAAATAGAAAAAGGACCCAAATAAATAAAATAAGAAATGAGAGAGGAGAAATAACAATTACCACCACAGAAATAGAAAGAATTATAAGAGCGTACTATGAAAAATTATGTGCCAGGGGTGCCTGGGTTTGGTTTCCGCTCAGGTCATGGTCTTAGGGTCACGAGATTGAGCCCCGTGTTGGGCTTCACATTCAAAGTGGAGTCTGCTTGTCTCTCTCCCTGTGCTCCTGCCCACCCATTCTCAGAGAGAGAGAGACAGAGTGAGCATGAGTGGGGGGGAGGGGCAGAGGGAGAGGGAGATGCAGACTCCCTGCTGAGCAGGGAGCCCACTGCAGGGCTCGATTTCAGGATACCAGGATCATGACCTGAGCCGAAGGCAGACGCTTAACCAACTGAGCCTCCCAGGAGCCCCTAAATAAGCAAAATATTGAAAAAAATTATATGCCAATAAACTGAACAACCTAGAAGAAATGGATAAATTCCTAGAAACATACAGTCTTCCAAAACTAAAGCAGGACGAAATGGAAAATCTGAACAGACCAATTACAAGTAATGAAATTGAATCAGTAATCAAAAAACTCCCCAAAAATAAAAGTCCAGGACCAGATGGATTTACTGATGAATTTCACCAAACATTTAAAGAGGAGTTAGTACCTATTCTTCTCAAACTATTTCAAAAAATAGAAGAGGAAGGAAAGCTTCCAAATATATTCTAGGAGGCCAGCATTACCCTGATACCAAAACCAGCCAAAGACAAGAAAACTATAGGCCAATATCCCCGATGAACATAGATACAGAAATCCTCAACAAAATACTAGCCAACTGCATACAACAATACATTAAAAAGATCATTCACCACAATCAAGTGGGATTTATTCTGGAGATGCAAGGGTAGTTAAGTATTCACAAATCAATGTGATATACCACATCAACAAAAAGAAGGATAAAAATCATATACTCATTTCAGTAAAGGCAGAAAAAACATTTGGCAAAATTCAACATCCATTCGTGATAAAAACTCTCAAAAGTTGAGTTAGAGGGAACATGTCTCTCAACATGATAAAGAAATATGAAAAATCCACAGCTGACATCATACTCTGTGGTGAAAAACTGAGAGCTTTTCCTCTAAGATCAGAAAGAGGAATCCTTGTATACTGTTGGTGTGAATGTAAATTGGTACAGTCATTGTAGAAAACAGTATGGAAGTTCCTCAAAAAATTAAAAATAGAATTACCATATGATCCAGTAATTCCACTACTGGGTATTTACCCAAAGAATACAATAACACTAATTTGAAAAGATATGTGCACCCCTATGTTTATTGCAGCATTGTTTACAATGGCCAAGATATGAAAGTAGCATGTCTATTAATAGATAGATAAGGAAGATGTGGTGTATATATATATATATATATATATATATATATATATATATACATATACAGTGGAATATTATATAGCCATAAAAAGGATGATATTGTGCCATTTGAGGCAATATGGGTGGACTTAGAGGGTATTATACTAAGTGAAATAAGTCAGACAGAGAAGGACAAATACCATATGATTTCACTCATAAGTGGACTCAAAAAAAAAAACAAACCCAAATGAGGGGCGCCTGGGTGGCTTAGTTGGTTAGGTGCCTGCTTTAGGCTCAGGTTATGATCCTGGGGTCCTGGGATTGAGCCCCCTGTTGCTGCTCAGCAGGGAGCCTGCTTCTCCTTCTCTCCCCCCGTTTGCGTGCTCGTGTGTGCTCTCTCTCTCCCCCCCCCATAAAATCTTAAAAAAAAAAAACCAAACAAACTGCAAATGAATAAACAAAGAGCAGGATCAGACTTAGGAATACATGGAGCAAACTGATGATTGCTATCAGTTTGGGGAGGGAGTGGGGAGATTGGGCAAAATGGGTGAGGGGGAGTGGGAGATACAGGCTTCTAGTTATGGAATGAGTAACTCATGGGAATAAAAGGTACAGCAAAAGGAATATAGTCAATGACTTGTAATAGTGATGTATCAGGACAGATGGTAGCCACACACTTGGTGAATGTAGCAAAACGTATAAACCAGTCAAATCACTGTTGTACACCTGAAACTACCGTAACATTGGTGTGTCAGCTATACTCAAATTAAAAAAAGAAAGAACATTTTGGCTGAATGTTTTCCCTTGAGTTTCCAGATCAACTTTAGCATCAGCTTTTCAATTTCTACAAAGAATCCAGCTGGGGTTCTAATAGGGATTGCATTCTAGATTGCTTTGGATAGCATTGCCATCTTAAGAATACTACATCTGCCGACTCATGAACAAGGGATGTCATGCTATTTATTGAGGTCTTCTTTAATTTTTTTCATCACTGTTTTGTAGTTTTCAGTGTACAAGTGTTTTATCTCCTTGGTTAAATTATACTAGATTTTTTTTTAGAATATCTGAAATATTTATTTTTATTTAAATTTTTTATTGTTATGTTAATCACCATACATTACATCATTAGTTTTTTTAATTTTTTATTGTTATGTTAATCACCATACATTACATCATTAGTTTTTGATGTAGTGTTCCATGATTCATTGTTTGTGCATAACACCCAGTGCTCCATGCAGAATGTGCCCTCTTTAATACCCATCACCAGGCTAACCCATCCCCCCACCCCCTCCCCTCTAGAACCCTCAGTTTGTTTTTCAGAGTCCATCGTCTCTCATGGTTCGTCTCCCCCTCCGACTTACTCCCCTTCATTCTTCCCCTCCTGCTATCTTCTTCTTTTTCTTTTTTCTTAACATATGTTGCATTGTTTGTTTCAGAAGTACAGATCTGTGATTCAATAGTCTTGTACAATTCACAGCGCTCACCATAGCACATACCCTCCCCAATGTCTGTCACCCAGCCACCCCATCCCTCCCACCCCCCCACCACTCCAGCAACACTCAG
>NW_027397096.1:123757-140329 GCF_003265705.2 Callorhinus ursinus | reverse complement strand
CTGAGATTAAGAATTCCTCATATCAGTGAGGTCATATGATACATGTCTTTCTCTGATTGACTTATTTCACTCAGCATAACACCCTCCAGTTCCATCCACATCGTTGCAAATGGCAAGATCTCATTCCTTTTTATGGCTGCATAATATTCCATTGTAAATTATACTAGATTTTTAAAAATGCTATTGCAAATGGAATGGTTTTCTTAATTTTCTTTTTAGATTTTTCGTTGTTTGTATATATATAGAAACAACTGATTTTTGTTTGTTGATCTTGTAGTCTGCAGTTTTACTGATGTCCTTTATTAGCTTTAGTAGTGTGTGTGTGTATATTCTTTGGGTTTTCCTTTTTCTTTCCTTTTTAAAATATGTTTTATTTATTTATTAGAGAGAGAGTGAGAGAGAGGGAGCGCACAAGCAGGGGAGGGGCAGGGGAGAGAGAAGGAGAGAGAGAACCCCAAGCCGACTCCACAGTGAGCACAGAGCCCAACATGGAGCTCTGTCTCACGACCCTGAGATCATGACCTGAGCTGAAATCAAGAGTTGGATGCTTAACGGACTGAACCACCCAGGCGGCCCTGGGTTTTTCTATCTTGGCTCATGTCATCTGGAAATAGAGATAGTTTTATTTCTTCTTTTCCAGTTTGGATGCCTTTTATTTCTTTCTCTTGCCCAATTGCTTTGGCTAGAATTTTCAGCACATTGAGTAGTAGTGGTGACAATGGGTGTCCTTGTTTGGCTCCTGGTCTTATGGATATGCTTTCAGTGTCATTGAGAATGATTTGAGTTTTTTTAAAAAAGGCCTTTATCATTTTGAGGAAGTTCCTTTTTATTTTTCTGAGTGTTTTTATTATTGGATTTTGTCAAGTGCTTTTCCTGATTTACTTGGGATGATCATGTGGGTTTTTTTTTCCCCTTCATTCTATCAATATGATGTAGTACATTGATTTTCTAATGTTGAACCAACTTTGCATTCCTGGGATAAATCCTACCTGGTCATGGCTTATGGCATGGTGTTCAATTTGGTTTGCTACTGTTTTGTTGAGGATTTTTGCCTCTATATCCATCAGGGATATTGGTCTGTAGTTCCCTTTCCTTGTAGTTTCTTTGTATGGTTTTGATAATTGCTGGCCTTGTAGAATGAGTTGGGAAGTATTCCCTCCTCTTCTATATTCTGGAAGAGTTTATGAAGGATTGGTGGTAATTCTTACCAAAGTGCTTGATGGAATTTACCACGATGCCTTCTGATCCTGGACTTTTCTTTGGTGGGAGGTTTTTGATTATTGAATCACTCTTTTTACTTATCGCTTCACTCCTATGTTACTTGCTTGGTATCTGTAGTCATTTGCATTTTGAATCCTGTCTTAGAGATTTAAATAGAATTCTGCCTAATTTTAAGATGTCCTCTAAGAGCCCAGCCATCTTCCCATTACTCCTGACGCTGTTCCATCTCTGCTCTGGCCAGGCTGGTCCCTTTCGCACACCACCTGCATTAAGTACAATTAATTCCACAGGTTAGTGAAATTCTCAGTGTGGTCCCTAGACCAGGAGTATCAGTACCACCTGGGAACTTGTTAGAAATGGAGATTCTCTGGCTAAGAATTAGAGACTCAGGGTGGGGGGTGGCTAGAAACCTGTTTTTCAACAAGCCGTCCAGGTGGTTTTGTTGAACCATCATTGCCATAGAGAATAAGGAGCTCTATAGGCTCCTGGCCCAAGTTGACATAGTTGAAGCAGTGCCTCCCGACGCCAGCAGCAGAGGGGCTGTGCCCAGTGTGAGTTGGTGGGATTGGTGTCCAAAGAAGGGAAAGAGGAGCAAGAAGATAGGATGGGAGAGGAGAGGAAGAAGCCTTGCTTGGAACCGTCCCTGTATCTGGATGCAACTTCTTGGAGGCACCTGTTGGGGATAGGGTTGGCTGTCCAGGGTGAGGGGTGCAGTCTGTGGCCGAAGGCAACGCTTACTAGCAGCAACATTGGCCAGTGCAGCCCAGGCTCCCAGGCCTGAGACTCAGCCTCCACTGCCTGCTTCATTCTCAGCTTGCTTGGCAGAGAAATCAGTCATTCAGCAGAGGTTTCTTGAGCATCTACTATGTGCCAGGCAATTCTAGGCCCAAAAACATAGCAGTGAACAAAATAGCGTGCCTGTGAGGACCTTTTGTTCTAGTTAACTACTCTTTGTCTTCTTGTGGGGAGCAGCCCCAATGTTTTCGGTAGGCCTCAGCAGCTAGGCTGGTGGCCCGCTGGCCCCCTCATCCTGCCCGCGCCATGGATAGGGACCTTCCAGCCAGCAGCGGAGTTAGGATGGTGTGGCTTGCGCTGTGGTTAGACAGCCATGGGACACATTGGTCTGGCTCCCAGTGAGGTGTGTGCTCTGGGTTCCTAGCTCTCCCAGCTTTCCCAAAAATCTCTTCACAGAACTGCCCCGGAATCCTTTTCTTTTGCAATGTCTTCCTTGCCTGTGGGGAAAAGAAGCTTGGTCTGGTTTCCTCCTCACCCGGCACTGCCCAGCCCACATGGCCATCCCATTTTCCTGGGGCCTGTGCAGGGGGCAGAATACCTTGTCCTCCATCCTTGTCTTATTTTAATGTTTCTGGTGGCTGTTGACACGCCTTTGCCCCTTTGTGTTCTAGATTCAGACAGGCAGGGGTAAGGAGAGAGTTGCTACTGTGCAGGAGCGTGTTCTGGGTTGGGTGCTGTGCCAGGCTGTGCAGACTGGCTCACGTTACGCCACCACAGCTCCACTCCAAGGCGCAGATGCTCAGACAACACCGTCCTGTGCTGGGAGCCGTGGGGGTGGGCATCTCCTGGGCAGGGGGGATAGAAAGGCTGTTCACATGTAAACACACCCCATCTCCAGGAGGGGAGGAGAGGAGCTTCAGAGCTGATGGGCAGCAGGTGGGTGGCAGTGGGTGTCCCTCTCCAAATAGGGTAAGGGAAGAGGAGGAGAGGGAGAGGGAACTTGCTAGTGGGGGGGTCTCCCAAGCTGAGATGGAACAAGAAGGAAAAAGCAGGTGGCCGCTTGTCTGCAGAGAAAGGCCACATCCAGGCACAGAGCCGCTGAGGGACAGAGGGAAGTGGGCCACAGGGTGGTGGGATGGGAGGCGGTGGCCCTGCTCCCCTCACATATACCATGTTACTTTCTGGCTGTTATTTCATCGCTGGGCAGGGGGCCGGCCCTGGAGTGAACAAGGAGGCCATCGGGAGGATTTCTTGAGACTGGCCTTGTGGGTCGTGTGCACTTCTGCTTCTGCTGCCTTGGCCCTCCGGTGTTCTGCCCCCAAGGACTCGAGTTGCCCTTAGCGGGAGGTGGAGAGGGTGGCGTGGGACCCCAGCACAACCCTGGGGCCCAGCCTGTGATTTCCGTGGCCGGGCGCTGGCTGTTGGTGATTATGTCACGGCCAGCTTGACTGGCCCCTGAGGTGGAGCCCGAGGGGAAACGGGCCGGCCGGGGCTCTGGTCTGGGTGGCAACGGTTGTCGCTAATAATACAGGGGACAGCTGAGCGGGCACTGCGATAGACGAGGAGGCTGAGTTACCTTTCTCTGTGAAAATCCAGGGCCTGGCTTCCTGACAGAGGGGGGATCCCCTTCCTGAGGGTGCCCCGGATAGGACTTCATTCTGGCTTGAAGGGCCTATGGGACAGTGCTGGTGAGTCAGCGAGCATTTCCTGAGTGCCTTCTGTGTGCCCGTGGCTATGTGACGCAACCTCGGGGGTGTGGACGAGGGTCTGCCTGAGGGGCCGGAGGGCTGCCGTTCCAGGCCCGCCTGAGTCACCCTGCTTCTGGGCGGAAAGAGAGACGTGCTCTTTGCCAAGGCCGGAACTGTCCCATTGGAAAGTTCAGTGAGTCACCAAGAAGTGGGGCCAGCGCATCCGAGGCCAAGTTGCCACTGTTCTGTGCTCCTGGGCGCTGTCCACCCAGGAGGCATCCGCCCAGTGCATTACTCAGGCCTGAGGCCGGATCTCAGCCCTTTCAGCCCCCAACCTGTGCCAGCCCCAGCACCCTCGCGTAGGAAACACAAACCTGTTTCTAACAGTAATCTAAACACACTGCCTCTGGGAAGACAGTGTCAAGAACAGGACAAGAAAAGCTGTCTTCTAAATCAGGAACTATCCTAAAGCTTCCAGACCATCTCCCAATAGGACAAAGCTCACTTGCAGAATGAGCTTTCTAATAGTAAAAAGCAACTACCAGAAGGCACTGCATGCTCGCTGTGGACCAGGCCCTGGCCAGGTACTTCTTGAATCCACGTTCTCACTTCCTCCTCATGTGAGCCCTGAAAGGCAGGGCTGATTCTGCCTTCAGGTGAGGGAGTGAAGAGAGCTTGACTAATGTGTCTCATGTCACACAGCGGGGCAGTAGCGGGCTGGCCACTTCCCAGACCTGGCTTTGACCACTGGATTCTGTTGCCTCCTGCATCCTTCAACTGGACACAAACGTCTGTAGCTCTCTGTGGCCTTATAGATTAAGCCTGGGTTCCTGGCATGTGGAGTCTCTCAGGCCTAGACCCCAGCCCCCCTTTCCAGTCTGATCTTCAGGATGTTGACCCAGAGGCCTGTCTGCCAGGTTGATCCACTCACTCACTCTTCATTGAGCACACATCATGCTTCTCCATCTTTCCACCTTTGTCCGCACAGTAACCATTGCCTGTAAGGCCTCTTCCTCCCCGCCCATCGAAGTGGTTTCTGTTTATCCTTTAAGGTCTAGTGGGATCCTACTTCTTGCAAGAAGCCTTCCTTGGTGTGGTGGTGTTAAAATGTGTCCACACATTTTTTGATACTTCTCTCCTCAAGAGGTGGAACCTGATTCCCCTCCCCTCATGTGTGGGCTGGTTCATTAGAAGCTGACATCCGCTTCTAATGAAGAGGACAAAGGGGAAATGATGGTGTGCAATTTCACAGACCAAGTCATAAAATGTACTATAGCTTTGTCTCTTGGCTCACTCACTCTGGGTGGGTTAGCTGCAGTATACTGAGGACATTTGAGCAGCCTATGGAGAGGTCCATGTGCTGAGGAACAGGGCCTTGTGAGTGTACCACGTCGGAAGCAGATGCCCCAGTCCCAATCAGGTCTTTGGACGATGCAGCCCCTGCTCCTATCCTTACAGCAAACGCCTGAGAAGCTCTGAGCTAGAACCATACAACTAAGCCATTTCTGACTTCCTGAACCAAAGGAATTTCGAGCCACCAAGTTTTGGAGTGATTTGTTACACAGCAATAGAGAACTAACGCACTTGACCTTCAAGCCAGAAGTGCTTCTTGCCTCCTCTGAACACTGGCACTGGTCAGCTGTAACATAGGCCTGGGCAGCTTTGTCTCTTAAATAAGATCAAGGACCCTGGAAATTGGGGCCTTGCTTAGAACTTTCAGTGTCTAGCCCATGGCTTGTAGGTGCTTAATCATTTGGGGTTAACATTAAGGCGTACAAGGGCATTGTCTAAGAGCACACAGATTTTTTTTTTTTCCCACACAGAAGATTTTTTGATTGTCAGTCGGCGTGGATAACAGAGAGTAAGCTGGATATGGGGGTGATTCAGGAGGGCCTCAGACTGGAATCCACAGAGCCAAGGTTAGACCCGGAAATGAACAGGCCTGAATCCAGGGGCTTTCGTGGGCACCAAAGTCAGCGTACTTGTATCCCTGGACACCCTGTGATGAAGATGGGGGAAGGGCCTGGGGAAGGGCCTGGAGCAGGGGTTGAGAGAAGCAAAGAAAGCAATGTCACAGCTTACACTAATGTGTTGAAGTCTTTTTTTTTTATTTTTAAGATTTTATTTATTTATTTATTTAAGATTTTATTTATTTCTTTGACAGAGAGAGACACAGCGAGAGAGGGAACACAAGCAGGGGGAGTGGGAGAGGGAGAAGCAGGCTTCCTGCCGAGCAGGGAGCCCGATGCGGGGCTCGATCCCAGGACCCTGGGACCCTGACCTGAGCCGAAGTCAGACGCTTAACTGACTGAGCCACCCAGGCGCCCCTATGTGTTCAAGTCTTAAAAACTATTGCTGGGTAACCAATTACTCCAAAAATAATTTATCGTCGTTACAGAAAATAAATAAAATACTGAAAGGCAAAAAGGAAAAAAAATTATCCTTAACCTGTAACTTATTTTGGCATTTATCCTTCAAGTTATTTTTTTTTTTTCTGGATGAGTGATGTGTGTATTCACATGCAGACCTATATATATCTGTATGTATACATACATATATATGTATATATATATATTCTGTATCTGTATATCAATATCTATAAATATCACGTAGGAGATACACACAGAAACACGATTTTTATATTTAATTGAAAAAAATGGGATCACCTAAGCTCCATTTTTCTCACAGTGCATTGTGAATCTTTGTTTTGCATAATTAGCATAGATCTCCTCTCATAGTATTTTATTGTAGGGGCATAATCTCATGCATTATTTACTCTTTCTCTCACTGGTGGGTACTTTGGCTGTTTCGACTTTTTTTTCCTTTGAGATTTTATTTATTTGAGGGGGGTGGAGAGAGAGAGAACATGTGTGCGTGTGCCCACGAGCTGGCGGGGGGGGCAGAGGGAGAGAGAGAAGCAGATTCCTTGCTGAGCAGGGAGCCCTGAGATCATGACCTGAGTGGAAGGCGGACTCTTAATTGAGCCCCCCAGGGCCCCCTGGCTGTTTCTACTTTTCTTCCTGTAAACAATGTTGCAACAAATATCATTGTATAGGTGCCCAAATATTGCATTAGGGTAAATTTCTTAGAGTGGGTTTATTGGACCAAAATATCGGAACTTTTTTTTTTGGAAATATTTTATTTACTTATTTGTCAGAGAGAGAGAGCACAAGCAGGGGGAGCGGTAGAGGGAGAGGGAGAAACAGGCTCCCTGCTCAGCAGGGAGCCCGATGTGGGGCTCCATCCCAAGGACCCCGGGATCAGGACCTGAGCTGAAAACATGCTTAATGGACTGAGCCACCCAGGCGTCCCATATGTGAACATTTTTAAAGCTGTGGACACAGAGCACCAGATTGCCTTCAGAAAGATTGTACCAGGTTCACACTTACCTACAGTCCCTGTATCCTTAATGCCGTATCCTTGCCAACCTCAGGTTTTCTTTTTAATCTTGGCCAATCTGACAGATGAAAGATGTTATCTTATTATCTTAATTTCTTTAATAGCTAGGGAGGCTGGGCATGTGCCATGTCTTTTCTGTTCATTTTATTTTTCTCCTTTAGCAAATTGTTCACATCTTTTGCACATTTTACTGTTTCCCTTACAAAATGTATTTATTTGAAATTTAATTATGCAAGTCATGTAGGTCTGCGTGGTTGTGAAGCAGGCCGTATGTAAAGCATAACCCCCCTTGACTTCTCCCACTCCCCCTTCTCAATATAATTGCTTTTTCACAGTGAGGCATATTCCTTCATATTATTTTCTAGGTATTTATATACGTATAGGCAACCTTTGGTTTTGTTTTTATAAAAAATGGGATCATATTCTATGTGTTCTCCGATTTGCTCTCCCCCCACCCCAGTGTATCTTGGAGAGTGTCTCATGTAAGCAGTAACTCTGTTGCTTTCTTTTGAATGGCTGCATAGTTTATTTGAAACAGCTTTGTAGAGACATAATTTATGTAGCAAGGTCACCAATTCAAAGTGTATAATTCAATGGTTTTTCATATATTCACAGAATTGTGCAACCATCACAATTGAATTTAGAACATTTTCATCACCTCAAAAGGAAACCCTGGTACACCTGAAACTAATATAACATTGTATGTTAACTGTACTGGTATTAAAATGAAAAAAAAAAAAAAGAACAAGAAACCCTGTACCCTTTAGCCATCATCCTCCAAATCTCCCATTCCCTTTAGCCCTAGGCAACCACAGATTTACTTTCCGTCTCTATACATTTGCCTTTTCTGGACATTTCACATAGATGGAATCATAATACATGGTCTTTTGTGTTCTGGCTTCTTGCACTTGGCATAATGTTTTCCAGGTTTATCCATGTTGTATGTAGCATGAATATATACGTTGTTCTTTTTTATGGCTGAATACTGTTCCACTGTGTGGATATGCCATAATTTGTTTGTTCATGAGTTGATGGACGTTTAGGTTTTTTCTACTTTTTGGATGTTATGAATATTACTGCTGTGAACGTTGGTGTGTGATTTTTTTCTTTTTCTTTTTGTGGACGTATGTTTTCACTTCTCTTGGGTTACATACCTCGGAGTGGAATTGCTGGGTCAAATGATATCTCTATGGTAAACTTTTGGAGGAACTGCCAAACTTATTTCCACAGTAGGTGCACCATTTTGCATTCTCATTAGCGGTGTGTGAGGGCTCAGATTTCTCCACATTCTCACCAGCACTGGCTCTTATTTCTGTTTGGTTATAGTTATTCTTGTGGGTGGAAAGTGTTTCTCAGTGTGGTTTTGATTGACATTTCCCAGTGACTAATGATATTGAGCATCTTTGCATGTGCTTATATATTTATACATATTCTTTGGAAAAATGTCTATTCAAATCCTTTGCTCATTTTTAAATTATCTTTTTATTGGGGCATCTGGGTGGCTCAGTTGGTAATCCTCCAGTTCTTGGTTTTGGCTCAGGTCTTGATCTTGGGGTCCTGGGATCCAGCCCCGTGTTGGGCTCTCTGCTCAGCATGGAGTCTGCTTCTCTCTCTCTCCCTCTGCCCCTAGCCGCACTCATGTACACGTTCACTCTCTAAAATAAAAAATCTTTAAAAAATTATCTTTTTATTGTTGAGTTGTAAGAATTCTTTATTCTAGGTACAAGTCCCTTATCAGATACAGGATTTGCAAATATTTCTCCTATTCTGTGAGGTTGTCTTTTTGCTTACTTGATAGTATCCATCGAAGCACAAAAGTTTTTAATTTTGTTGAAGTCTAATTTATTGGGTTTTTGTTGTTGTTGCTTATGCTTTGGGTGTCCTATATAAGAATCCATTGCCAAATACAATGTCACAAAGACTTACCCCTATGTTTTCTTCCCCCCCCTTTTTTTTAAAGATTTTTATTTATTTATTTGACAGCGAGAGAGGGAACACAAGCAAGGGGAGTGGGAGAGGGAGAAGCAGGCTTCCCGCCGAGCAGGGAGCCCGATGCGGGGCTCAATCCCAGGACCCTGGAATCATGACCCAGGCCAAAGGCAGACGCTTAACGACTAAGCCACCCAGGCGCCCTGCTCCTATGTTTTCTTCTAAGAATTTTGTAATTTTAGCTCTTACACTTAGGTTGTTGATTAATTTTCAGTTAATTTTCGTATATTGTGTGGCAAAAGGCTCCAACCTCATTTTTTGGCATGTGGACATCCAGTTTTCCCAGCACAATTTGTTGAAAAAACCCCATTGAATTTTTATTCCATTGATCTGTAGGTCTATCTTTCTGTCAGGGCCACATTATCTTGATTAAAACCTTTTTGCTTTGTAGTAAGTTTTGAAATTGGAAAGCGTGAGTCCTCCAACTTTGTTCTTTGGTTATTCTGGGCCCCTTGAGTTTCCATGTCAGTTTTAGGATCACCTTTTAATTTCTACAAAGGACTCAGCTAGGATTTTGATAGAGATGGCATTGAATCTGGAGATCAGTTTGGGAGGGTGCAGTTATCTTAATCATACTGACCTTCTAATTGTGATCATGGGATTTATTTCCATTTATTTAGAGCTTTTAAAATTTCTTTCATCATTGTTTTGTGCTTTTCAGAGTATAAGTTTTTAATTTCTTTTGTTAAATTTCTAAGTATTTTATTCTCTTTGATGATGGTATTGTAACTGGAATTGTTTTCTTAATTTTATTTTAATTGTCCATAGATAATATATAGCAATACAATTTATTTTTGTATATTGATCTTGTGTCTTGCCTCCTTATTGAACCCATTTATTATATTAGTTTTAATAGTTTTTTTTGTGAATTCCTTAGTATTTTCTTTTTTAAAAAAATAAATAAATAATTTAGAGAGTGCCAGTGGGGGGAGGGGCAGAGGTGGGGGTCGAAAATCTCAAACAGACTCTGCACTGAGTGTGGAGCCCCATGTAGAGCTTGATCTCCTGACCCTGAGATCACGACCTGAGCCAAAATCAAGTGTCACCGAGCCAACCAGGCTCCCCCTTAGTATTTTCTATATACAAGATCATGTCATCTGTGAATAGAGATAGTTTCACTTCTTACTTTCCAGTTTGGATGTCTATTATATAGTTTTTCTTTTTCTTTTTCTTTTGCCTGTTCTGGCTAGAACATCCAGCACAGTGATAAATAGAAATGATGACAGTGGTTAGTTTTATTCCTTATTTTATGGACAAAGTATCTGGTTTTCCATTAATAAGAATATTATTACCTGTGGTTTTTTTGTAGCTGCCCTTTATCATGTTGAGGAACTTCCCTTCTATCTAGTTTATTGTTTTTTTTTTCTTTCTAATTTTTAATCAAGAAAGTGTTTGGAATTTTGTCAAATGCTTTCTTTATGTCTGTCGAATTGATAATACGGTTTTTGTTTTTATTCTGTTCCTCTGGTGTATTATAGGCATTGATTTTTGGATAAACCAACTTTACTGTAATCCCAGCAGGTCATGATGTATAATTCTTTTTTTTTTTTTATGTTGGATTTGGCTTGCTAGTGTTTTTGAGAATTTTTGTATCTATATTCATAAGCTATATTGGTCTGTAGTTGTGATGTCTTTGGTTTTGTTGTTGGGGTATTACTAGCCTCGTAGAATAAGTTGAGAAGTGTCCCCTCTCCTATTTTAAGAGTTTCTGAGGAATTAGTATTAATTCTTCTTTAATGGCAGAATTCACAGCTGAAGCCATCTGGACCTGGGCTTTTCCTTGTGTAGCTTCTTGATTACTAATTCAGTTTTTTTACTTCTTATAGATCTTTTTAGATTTTCCATTTCTTAGAGTCAGTTTTGGTCATTTGTGTATTGCTAGAAATTGTCCATTTCATGCAAGCTCTTTAATTTATTGGCACTCAGTTGTTCATACTGTTGGAACGTAGCTCATTGTAACCCAGCAGTGCTGCGGGGAACATCCATCCTTGTGCTCACACGGAAGTGTTTATAGCACGGATCCCTGAAAGAGGAATCACTGGGTCAGACGTCTGCACGTGTAATTGTTGACTGTTTCTGCCCTTTTGTCCTCTTCCTGCTCATCTTTCTAGCCTTATTGATTTGTGTAAATTCTTTCTGTCTAGGAATCTTGGTCTCCTGGAGAATGGAGGTGGTGAGGGTGCACAGAGCCAGTGGGAAGGATAGGTTTGGGAGCTGTGTGTTTCACGGCTGCTTCTGGGCAAGGGTGCTTGATGTGGGTGCCTGAAGCTCGTCCTCCACGCTGTAGGTTCACACGGGGGGTTTCCAGACCTTGGGACCTGAACCGCTGGGGGTCAGAGACTGTTACCTCTGACGGGCCAGCTGTGGCCTGGGGGGAGCTCATTTTAAGCCCGGTGACTCCACAAAGGTCCTTCCCATGATGGTTCTCTCTGGGAACTCTGCGGGCAGGGGACTCCAGGTAACTGGCCCATTGCTGCCTGCAGAGGGAGGGAGGCATGCTCTTGCTACGCAGGAAGAAGTGACAAGGACCTCCTTGTTTTTCATCATCACAGCTTTCTTTCTTTCCTATTCATCCGGAGACTGTGTTCTGGGTGCTCATTAACCCATGGCTTGCCAGGGCCCAGATGTGGGCAGTGACGTGAGGACAAGAAAGTGTAGCTATTTTTATGGATGGGGACGTGGGGAAAGTGCTCAGAGATCTCTGTGCGTGTTTTGTTAGGGTAGAGCCTCTAGCCCCTCACCCCTCTGTTCTACTTCCTTTTTCTGCTTTTTGCCTTTACAAGGTGGGCACCAGAGCAGGTTAAACGTTTGGACTTACATAGTTCGAGATTTTTAGAATCATCTCTCCAGGTCCCTGGAGACTCCAGTTCAGTGGTTCCCAGGCTTTGCTCACAAGCTCTTAGGGCCCCAAAGAGATTTTGGGGGCAGGGGACCAGGGCAGGCACATTAGGAGCTCAAGCCCCCAGGGGGGCTCTGCTTTCACTGGCTTTATATGTTGGAGTTCTAAATGAGATGGCAGACCCGAAGGCCATGTTGCCACAAAAGGTGGAAGACTATTTGTGTTGGGCACCCTGGCCCCACTGTTGGACTGAGAACATCCCAAACAGGACTCCTCCTGGAGGCTGAATCCCGGGGCTGACAGGTGTCTTAGGGAACTTGGCTTTTCCCTGGGGCCTCACAGGCTCCTCTCCCTTGATGGAGACTGAGTGCCTGCTCTCCCTGGGGACGTTTGCCAGCCTGGACACGTGTCATTTTTTCTTTTGTTGTAGGGGGTGTTCTGGCCCTCCAGCCCTGCAAAGGCAAAATCAAATGACCTTCTCTCTTGATCCAAATGACTCTTGTCTCCAGGGAAGCCCTGGGCTAGGCTTACAGACAGTTGGTGAGGAGACTTTCTCAGCAGACCTCCTGGCTGACGCATTCTCTTTGTGTCTTTCAGTCGGCGGAGTTCTTCGAGATGCTGGAGAAAATGCAGGTGAGCATCCCCAAACGGCTTCGGTGGGGAGGCCGAGCCCTGGGTGGGGGGCATGCTGCAGTGACTGTGGGGGCAACACCACCAGGCAGAACTTGGGAGCCTTGGAGGGAGGGACAGAGAAGAGAGAACTCCCAGTCTGCTGGCTGGGACTACCTTGGGTTGTTTTTGTGGTGAGTGGCACCGAGGATTCTGGGAAAGCTCCTGCCTGACGAAGGGAAGTAGATAGAAAGCAGAAGCCCTCCAGCAGAGCAGATGCGGATACCATAACCCCACAGATGTGGAGAGGGCTTGAAAGGGTCCATTGTTCCTGGAATGGGTGGGAAAGAAAGTCTGAAAAAGGAAGCCCTTTCGTAGGGGAGGTCATCTTGTGTCTGGGAGGCAGAGCTGAGGGGGAGAGACCCACTGGGGTTCAAAGCCGCACCTAACACTCATTAGCACAAGTTTCTTCCCTTTTCTGAGCCTCTGGCACCTGTTTTTTTTTGTCTATTCACAGCACCATTTTCACCTTCCTCCAACACCAAATGTATGGTGGTTTCTCCCCCACCAAGCAATTCTGTGACACCAGCCGGGTGTCCTACACCTACATTCTGACCCTGTCTGCCCAGAGAGCATATCCGATCCCACAGGGCAAGGGCTCTACCTCACAAGACCGCCTCCCCCCAACTTCGCATGCCATCATCACCAGCAGGCCGTAGATTTGAGGTTCCCTTGGCCCCCTGCTCAGGTTCGATTAATTTGCTAGCATGGCTCACAGAACCCAGAACCACTTACTTCCTGGATTATCAGTTTATTATAAAGGGATATAATTCAGGAACAGCCAGATGGAAGAGTTGTAGGGGGCCAGGTGCTGTGGGGATGGTCTCGGATGTATCACTCTCCCTGCACTGCCATGTGCTCATCAACTGGAAGCTCCCTGAGCCCATCATTTGGTTTTTTATGGAGGCTTCACCAAGTCGGCAGGATCGATTCACCCTGCAGCCCCTCTCCCCTCCCGGGAGGTTGGAGGGCTGGGACTGAGCGTTCCAGCCCTCTAATAGTTCCCCTGGCATCCAGCTCCGTCTTTAGGGGTGTCCCCAAAGACACCTTGTTCACAAACTTATGAATAACCTTAGGGCTTTCACCTTTATAGCTCTGGAGCTGTTTCAGAACTAAGGACAAAAGATGAAGTATTGTAACAAAAGATGCTCCCAAGTGTTCCCATTGCTCTCATCACTTAGGAAATTCAACAGGTTTTAGGAATTCTGTGTCAGGAATGGGGTGAAGACCAAAATATTTATTATTACAAATCATGCCACAGCCCCTATAAATAATAATTAAAATACCCGCATACACAGTTGGGATGAAATGAGATGGTATATGTAAATACTTGCTAGGCACTGCAGAAAAATCAGTGTTCAGAATGGATTTGGGAGCCTTTCTAATCACCCCTCACTGAGGGGCCAGGGCTCACAGGTAAGAACTGCTGCCCTGGGGAATATGGGAGGGGGGCGCCCAGAAGGCTTAACTGATACAGGTGGGAAGGATGGGAATAAGATGTTGATAATAGCACATGTATTTTTTTTAAAGGTTTTATTTATTTAGAGAGCATGAGTAGAAGGAGAGGGAGGGGCAGAGGGAGAGGGAGAGAGAATATCCCCAAGCGGACTCTGCGCTAAGCAAGGAGCCCAGTGAGGTGCTCAGTCCCATGACCCTGAGATTATGACCTGAGCCAAAATCAAGAGTTGGACGCTTAACCGACTGAGCCACCCAGGCGCCCCTAGCCCATGTATTTTAAGCACTTTTCTCAGCTCAGACATTGACAAGTGTTAGCTCCTTTCTTCCTGGTAAAGCCCACAGGAAGCAGCTCTGTTATCATCACTGTCCCCTTTTCACAGGTGGGGAAACTGAGGCACAGAGGTCTTACTTAAAGCACTCAAGGTCTCGTGGGTAGTAAGCAGCTTCAGAGCCAGAGGCTTGGCCATTATGTTATGATGGTTTTTGCCCTAAGTAGATGCTACAGGCTCAAGGAAGGGGGATTCTGTGGTTAAGGTCTGGAAGCACTAGGGGAGAGGCAGACAGGGTGCCTCTGCAGTTCTGAGATGCAGGTGGAGCTGCTGAGGTTCTTGCAGGGAAGCCAGATCACCCTAACGGTGGGGGGAGGGGGCACTGGAGGGGACAATACTGTTGATGGTTGTGCCATTGTCACCAACAAGTTATTAAGATCCTCCTCTGTGCCCAGCACTGTGTGGACTGCAGACTAATTCTGTATACATTTAGGGACCTTAGTCAAGCTGTGGAAAGAGGATTGGCATGTACTTTGACAGCGAGTGGCGGGAGGTGGTGTGTAATTACGAGCTCAGCTGCCTGGAGTAAAGTGGGGATTCTCACCCCGAGCCCATGGGGAAGCTGGCAGGGGATTTGCAGCTCACCCTACCTTCCCTTCATTTGTTTCCACAACCCACCGGTCCCTCGTACCCCCCCCGGAGTCCCCTGCTTCCCTGACAAAGCGCTCCCTGAGCACATAATTCAGCCTCACTTGATTGGACTCCATTGTTTCTGTTACTAGATTGCAGGGCTTGACTTCTCAACCAGATTGGAACCCTCTTGAGGGCGGGGGTCTGGTTCCTATGCTCCCTCTGTATGTTCGTGGCAGCAGACATCCAAGGGTCTGCCTATTCCATCTCTGTTGAGGCTGCCAGGAGCTGAAATCAAACTTCCTGGGGTCTAGGTCCCTGCCTTGTGCCCCGCTGGACCCCGGCCTCTGAGAGGCCCAGTTTCCAGCTCCTCTGTATGTACACAACTCACATATGGGGAAATACTGGGAGTGAAGCAGGTGGCATGGTGTGGCCAGATCCTGTCCTTGGGTGTGGGTGCCACCTCTTCTCAGGCTGTGGCTGTGGAGACTGGGTCTCAGAGCCGTCAAGTGCCCAGGGTACTCTGTGAGTCGTGGGGAGCTGAAACTCATATCCGGGGCTCCCCCCTCCCAAGAGTGGAGGAATTGGAAGAAGGGCACTATCCCTATGAAGCAATATGGACTAGGTACACAAGATTTGGGTCCATTTGGTCCTGGGTCCATTTGGTCCTGGGTTCAAAGTCTTAACCCTGACACTGTCTAGCTGAGTGTCCTTGATCAAGTCTCTCTACCTCTCTGATCCTCTATTTCTTCATCGTAGGGAAAAGGGGAGATAATGATAATGCCTATTGCAAAGGTAGACACAGAGCTGGGTGGTGGCTCTGTCAGAGAGGGAAGGGGAAGGGAGGAGGTTTGCTTTCCTGCCCAGGTGCTGTTCCCAGGTAGGGGTGACTCATGCAGGACAAACAAAACAAACTCCTGACATCACCCCCCTCCCCATCTGCCCAGTTTGCTTCCCTGGACAGGGTCTGCCGGGCCACCCAGGTGGTTTTCTCCCTGTGTGGGGAGAGGAGCACCTGTCCAGTGGGAGGGGTCCTCCCACGCTCTCCTGAGCAATGCTGCAGGGTGACTCAACCCCGAGAAGTCTAGAGAAGCCGAAGTCTAAATCCGACTGAGCAGAAGCCCTGGGCTCAAGGGCCTGTGGGATATGATTGTGCACTTGCACAGCCCAGCTTCAAATCCAGGCCCTGCTACTCACTAGCTGTGCAACATCAGAAGCAGCCTGCTCCTTGTGCCTCAGTTTCCCCTTGGTATAAAGGTGCAGAGGGCTTCATAGGAGACAGCAGTGGGAAGGTGCTGAGGAAGCTTAAAATCCCCATGTTATGCCACTGCTATTCAACATAGTACTAGAAGTCCTAGCCACAGCAATCAGACAACGAAAAGAAATCAAAGGCATCCAGATCGGCAAAGAAGAAGTCAAACTCTCACTGTTTGCAGATGATGTGATACTTTATGTGGAAAACCCAAAAGACTCCACCCCAGAACTGCTAGAACTCATACAGGAATTCAGTAAAGTGGCAGGATACAAAATCAATGCAGAGAAATCTGTGGCATTCCTGTACACCAACAAGACAGAAGAAAGAGAAATTAAGGAGTCAGTCCCATTTACAATTGCACCCAAAAACATAAGATACCTAGGAATAAATCTAAGCAAAGAGGCAAAGGATCTGTACTCA
>NW_027397096.1:70609-108757 GCF_003265705.2 Callorhinus ursinus | reverse complement strand
ATTGCTGTGGCTAGGACTTCTAATACTATGTTGAATAGCAGTGGTGATAGTGGACATCCCTGCCACGTTCCTGACCTTAGGGGGTAAAGCTCTCAGCTTTTTCCCATTGAGAATGATATTCGTGTTGGTTTTTCATAGATGGCTTTTATGATATTGAGGTATGTACCCTCTATCCCTATACTCTGAAGAGTTTTGATCAAGAAAGGATGCTCTACTTTGTCAAATGCTTTTTCTGCATCTATTGAGAGGTTCCTATGATTCTTGTTCTTTCTTTTGATAATGTATTGTATCACGTTGATTGATTTGCAGATGTTGAACCAGGCTTGCAGCCCAGGGATCAATCCCACTTGGTCTTGGTGAATAATCCTTTTACTGTACTGTTGGATCCTATTGGCTAGTATTTTGGTGAGAATTTTTACATCCATGTTCATCAAGGATATTGGTCTGTAATTCTCCTTTTGGATGGGATCTTTGTCTGGTTTTGGGATCAAGGTAATGGTGGCCTCATAAAATGAGTTTGGAAGTTTTCCTTCCATTTCTATTTTTTGGAACAGTTTCAGGAGAATAGGTATTAAATCTTCTTTAAATGTCTGATAGAATTCCCCTGGGAAGCCATCTGGCCCTGGGCTTTTGTTTGTTGGGAGATTTGAGGACTGCTTCAATTTCCTTAGTGGTTATAGGTCTGTTCAGGTTTTCTATTTCTTCCTGGTTCAATTTTGGTAGTTGATACATCTCTAGGAATGCACCCATTTCTTCCAGGTTATCTAATTTGCTGGCATAGAGTTGCTCATAATATGTTCTTATAATTGTTTGTATTTCTTTGGTGTTGGTTGTTAGCCTGTGTCTTTTGATTGGGGCATTTAGCCCATTTACATTCAGGGTAACTATTGAAAGGTATGAGTTTAGTGCCGTTGTATTGCCTGTAAGGTGACTGTTACTGTATATTGTCTGTATTCCTTTCTGATCTATGCTGCTTTTAGGTTCTCTCTTTGCTTAGAGGACCCCTTTCAATATTTCTTGTAGGACTGGTTTTGTGTTTGCAAATTCCTTTAGTTTTTGTTTGTCCTGGAAGCTTTTTATCTCTCCTTCAATTTTCAGTGACAGCCTAGCTGGATATTGTATTCTTGGCTGCATAGTTTTCTCGTTTATTGCTCTGAAGATCTCATGCAAGTCCTTTCTGGCCTGCCAGGTCTCTGTGGATAGGTCTGTTGCCAGTCTAATGTGTTTACCATTATAGGTTACGTATCTCTTCTCCCGAGCTGCTTTCAGGATTTTCTCTTTGTCTTTGAGACTCTATTTGAGTATCCATGTCTATGTCTATTGAGACTACTATTAGATGTCAGGGTGTTGACCTATTTTTATTGATTTTGAGAGGGGTTCTCTGTGCCTCCTGGATTTTGATACCTGTTTCCTTCCTCACATTAGGGAAGTTCTTTGCTATAATTTGCTCCTATATACCTTCTGCCCCTCTCTCTCTTTCTTCTTCTTCTGGGATCCCAAGTATTCTAATGTTTCGTCTTATCGTATCACTTATCTCTCGAATTCTGCCCTCGTGATCCTGTAGTTGTTTCTCTTTTTCTCAGCCTCTTTATTTTCCATCATTTGGTCTTTTATATCACTGATTCTCTCTTCCTCTTCATTTATCCTAGCAATAATGCCCCCATTTTTATTGCACCTCATTAATAGCCTTTTTGATTTTGACTTAGTTAGATTTTAGTACTTTTATTTCTCCAGAAAGGGTGTCTCTAATAACTTCCACGCTTTTTTCAAGCCCAGCTGGTATCTTTAAAGTCATGATTTTGAACTCTAGGTCCGACATCGTACTAATGTCAGTATTGAGTAGGTCTCTGGCAGACGGTACTACCTGTTGTTCTTTTTGCTGAGGTGATTTTTTTTCGTCTTGTCATTTTGTCCAGAGGAGAATAGATGAATGAGAGAACAAAATGCTAACAGGTTAACAACGTCCCCAGCAAATATACTCTATACAAATCAGAAAAGACCTGAAAGCAGGGGAAAAGAAAGGGAAAGAAAGAACAAAGAAAGAGAAAAAAAAAGAGTAAGATAAAAACAAACAAAAACAGAACAAAACAAAAAAAACCCAGAATATGATCAAATATGATCAGGCTAGTGCATAGATCAGTGCCACACACTAGAGTTTGGGCGTATTTTGGTCTGTTAGAAGAAAGTGTCTCCTAAAATTTTAATGGAAGAAGGACATATATGTACAAAATAATGGTTGATACAATGAAGGGATTGAAGATGACTGTAAAGATAAAAATTATAAAAGATTTTATAAAAGGAATTGATAAGATGAGAAGTTGTTTGAAAAAAGAAAGAAGAAGAGTTAAAAAAAAAGGGGAGAGAATGTGATCAGGCAAGGAGACTAGAACAAAGCCATATACTAGTGATTTAGGGTATATTTTGATCTGTTAGAAGAAACTGGATCTTAAAAGTTTAAAGAGAGAATAACTTATATATATATATATATATGCCAAAAATGAGGGTAACTACTGTGAAGGGATAAATTTTCTAAAAATGAAAAATAAAAAGGTTTTTTAAAAAAGGGATTGATAAGATGTTGGTTGAAAAAGGGAAAAAGAAAAATTCAAAAAAAGAAAAAAAAATTAAAAAAATTAACTTTGAAAAACTAATGAATCATGATAAAAAAGCAATGAATTCTATGTGCAGTATTCCCCTAGCGCTGGAGTTCTCCCGTTCTCCTTGATCGGTAAAGTTGGTCTTGGCTTGCTGGCTGTTCGGGCTGATCTTCTGGGGGAGGGGCCTGTTGCCGTGGTTCCCAAATGTCTTTGCCGGAGGCGAAATTGCCCCGCCCTTGTTGGTCCGGGCTAAGCAATCTGCTCGGGTTTGCTCTCAGGAGCTTTTGTTCCCTGCAAGTTCTCCGTACAGCTTTGGAGGACCAGAGTACAAATGATGGCCTCCCAGTCTCCGCCCGGAGGAGCTGAGAACTCGGGGCCCCGCTCCTCAGTGTGCCCCCAGAGAAAAGCAGTCACTCCTGTCTCCCCGGTGTCCAGCCGCACTCGGTGCTCACCCGGCCTGTGACCTAGCGTTTCTATCTCTGGCACCTGACCCCGTGTGGAGTCTCCAAACCCAGCAGATCTCTGTGGTGCACTGCTCCTCCCAGGCGAGGAAGGGGAGTCTCCCCGGATCTGCCACTTGTTGGGTCCCTGCTGGAGGAGCAGTGGCTTGACTGGGTCACGGATCACAGTTTATGGCAACCCCGAGCTGAGAGCCCGCGCCTCGGCTCCGTCTCTGCAGCCGGCTTCCCCGCTCTGATCCCTGGGAGCTCTGCCGCACTCAGGCACCCTTGGTCTTTCTGTGACCCCCCAGGGTCCTCAGACCATACTGTCCTGCGGGGGTTCCACCCCCAGCTTAGCCACTGGAGCGATGTCCCTCAGCAGAGCGGGCTTCTAAAAGTTCCAATTTTTTGCTCCGTGGCTCTATCACTCGCCAGAAGCGGCCACCGAGGCCCCCTCCCCCGCCTTCTATCCTCCTGAATATCACCTCGGATTCACTTATCCGCACGTCCTACCTTCCAGTAAGTGGTCGCTTTTCTGTTCAGAGAATTGTTGCTATTCTTTTCTTCGATCTCCTGTTGAGTTGTAGGTGTTCAGAATGGTTTGATCCCTATTCAGCTGAATTCCTGAGACCAGACGAAATCCAGGTCTCCTACTCCTCTGCCATCTTGCTCCGCCCCCCGAATTTTAAATGATTTTAGAAGCAGTAAGGAGCAGAGTCTACTTGGTGGAAAACCCAGTTGGTAATATTGAGAGCAAGCTTAATAGGCTTTCACATAATTCAGAGGAAAACACAACTCTAAAATTATAAGCAAAATTATAATGAATATGGAGGATAGTGAGCAGGAATTAAACATGTGGATAATTGATGTTCTTAAGCTGATTGAAGATTTACTCTGCAGATCAAAATGACTCACCCAGTATCAGACAAAATCAATGAAAGGAAACTAAAAAGCTGGACATCTTTTGATGAAAATGTATTCTATGGATATAAAATCACTGGTAGAATGGAAACATTCCAAAATAAAGGAACATAGGGCGCCTGGGTGGCTCAGATGTTTAAGCGTCTGCCTTCGGCTTGGGTCATGATCCCAGGGTCCTGGGATCGAGTCCCGCATCAGGCTCCCTGTTCCTTGGGAGCCTGCTTCTCCCTCTGCTTCTCTCTCTCTCTCTCTTTCTCTCTCTCCCTCTGTGTCTCATGAATAAATAAATAAAATCTTTAAAAAAAAACAAAATAAAGGAAGATAAAGAAAACATTAGGTATAGAAAAAGAAAATAAACATAAATAAATAAAATGTAAGTCTGAGTACATGTGATGTATAATAAATATAAATGAGTGAAATTATACTATTAAATAGCAAAGATTCTCAGTTTGAGTCATCCTTCCACCCCCTACTGATCAATCAATATATATGTATTTTATTAAAGAAAGTAACTCAGTATATTTAAAAAAAAAGTGTTGAGAAAAAGTTATAGCAATCAAATACAAAAAGCACAGTTGGCAGTATTAATATGAAAAAGGAGAATTTGAAGGAAAAGCAATCATTGTGACTAAAAGGGCTATTATCTATTCATAAAAGATAAAGCCTTGTTCAGTCAGGGCTTAATATGTACCAGACTTTGTCCAGGGATGGGGCAAATGTAAGGAATAAGCTCATCTCTTGTTACTTGGCTACAGAAAACATTCAATACATATTAGGCATTCTTATTCCTGTTCTCTCACTTATTTCCTTCTTATGGACATGGATTATTTTATTTTATTTTATTTTAATTTTTTTAAAGATTTAATTTATTTATTTGACAGAGAGAGAGAGACAGCAAGAGAGGAGACACAAGCAGGGGGAGTGGGAGAGGGAGAAGCAGCCTTCCTGCTGAGCAGGGAGCCCAGTGTAGGGCTAGATCCCAGGACTCTGGGATCATGACCTTAGCCAAAGGCAGACGCCTAACGACTGAGCCACCCAGGTGCCCGGACATGGATTATTTTAGTCTAGTGATGGTGATCCAAAGATAGATGGTATGAGAGAACTGAAAGAAGTTTATAAGAGCTTGAATGTGGAGTGTAGGCTTCTGGATTAACACTAACACAGTGTGAGTGTAAGTAAGGTTGAGAGGTCATGCTGGAGAGGTAAGGAAAAGCTAAATCACGTATGAACTGTGTTTAGAAACTTAGATTTTCTTCTATGAGCCATAGGAGAGCTCCTGAAAGGGGAATATCATGATATGGTTTATACTGTAGAATGATCACTGGCTAGAGTAAGGAGAATGTAATGGATGGAAGGCAAGGCCAGAAGCAGGAAGATGAGTGACAGGCTGCTGTGATGGGTCAGCTATTATGTGATTAGACAGGCCACCAGGTTGCATAAGGTTTATGCAACCAGTTCTGATGGGAACTGGACCAGGATGCCTTGCACTGAGGATAGAGAAAAATGGATGGTAAGTTCCAAAACACCCAGGGAAAACTGACATTAAGAAAGACTGCTGAGGGGCACCTGGGTGGCTCAGTTGGTTAAGTGTCTGCCTTTAGTTCAGGTCATGACCCTGGGGTCCTGGGATAAAGCCCCACATCAGACTCCCTGCTCAGCAGGGAGCCTGCTTCTCCCTCCCCCTGCTCATGCTCTCACACGCTCTCTCAAATGAATAAATAAAAAATCTTAAAAAAAAAAACCAGCTGAAAACATCAACAAATGAGAGCTGGTTTTATTGCTGATGAGATGCAAATAATGGTACACTTTCAAAATGACTTAAATATATTTAATATCTGAAGAAGATAATGAATAGCAGCTATAAAAGTGATAATAAATTATGATACAGTGAATGAATGGAAATGAATCAAGAATGGATACACCTGGGTACAAAATGAAAACAATTGGAATTATTGGAAATAAAACAGTTGAAGTTAAAAACCTCAATACATGGGATAAAATCTAGTCTAATATTGTCTGTTCAGAATCAAAGCGTGAATCTGTGCCTTGGAAGATAGTCTCAAAGAATTCATCCAGAGCACAGCACGGGGGATGGAGTGATGAAATACATGAAAAAGAAGGAAGATTTGTGGATAATAGACTGATAGGTCCCAGCATTTGTCTTAGAGTCTCAGAAGAAAGAGGAGAGAAGCCAGTGGAGAAGAGATATCCAAAGAAATAATGGCTGAGAATATTTCAGAATGGAAGAAAGCACGCACTGGGGTGCTGAACATGATTATAAAACAAAGCAATACTAAGGGACACATCAAAGTGAAGCATTAGAACATCAAAGGGAAAGAGAACATTTTAAAGCTTCCTAAGGATAAAGTCACTCATCTATGAAGTAATGACAACCGGGCTGAGATTAGACTTCTTATCAGCCACAGGACAACAGGACAGTATCTTTAAAATGTTGGAGGAAAGAAAGAAAGGAACGAAGGAAAGAAAGAATCCTTTAACCTAAAATTCTATACCCAGAGAAGCTATTGGCAAAGACAAAATAAAACTGTTTTCAGACAAAAAAATGGAGTGTACCACTCACAGACTCTCCCTGAATTACTAAAGGATGTACTTCAGCCAGAAGAAAAGAGAAACCAGGGGCGCCTGGGTGACTTAGTTGGTTAAGCGACTGCCTTCGGCTCAGGTCATGATTCCAGGGTCCTGGGATCAAGCCCCGCATCGGGCTCCCTGCTTTGGCCGGAAGCCTGCTTCTCCCTCTCCCTCTCCCCCTCCCCCTGCTTGTGTTCTCTCTCTCGCTGTCTCTCTCTCTCTCTGTCAATTAAATAAAATCTTTAAAAAAAAAGAGAAACCAAAAGAAAAGATGCAATTAAAAAGTGGCAAGGGTGCCTGGGTGGCGCAGTTGGCTGAGTGTCTGACTATTGGTTTTGGCTCAGGTCAGGGTCATGGGATCGAGTCCCGCATTGGGCTCTGCGCTCATTGAGGAGTCTGCTTGGGATCCTCTCTCCCTCTGCTTCTTCTGCTCATGTGTGTGAGTGCTCTCTCTCTCTCTCCCAAAATAAATAAATCTTAAAATAAAAGTGGCAAGAAATAGGTAAACTATGTTGATAAATTTAATTACTGATGGGGTAAAAGGAAGTAATTTTTGTGTGTTTTAAAAAGAGGCTTGGGGCGCCTGGGTGGCTCAGTCATTAAGGGTCTGCCTTCGGCTCAGGTCATGATCCCTGGGTCCTGGGATTGAGCCCCACATCGGGCTCCCTGCTCAGTGGGGAGTCTGCTTCTCCCTCTCCCACTCCCCCTGCTTGTGTTCCCTCTCTCACTGTGTCTCTCTGTGTCAAATGAATGAATAAAATCTTTAAAAAAAAATAATAAAAAGAGGCTTGATTTGCAGCGACATGGATGGAACTAGAGAATATTATGCTAAGCGAAATAAGTCAATCAGAGAAAGACAATTATCATATGATCTCACTCATATGTGGAATTTAAGAAACAAGGCAGAGGATCATAGGGGAAGGGAGGGAAAGATGAAACAAGATGAAACCAGAGAGGGAGACAAACCATAAGAGACTCTTAATCATAGGAAACAAGCTGAAGGTTGCCAAAGGGGAGAGGGGTGGGGGGATTGGGTCACTGGGTGATGGACATTGGGGAGGGTATGTATTGTAATGAGCACTGGGTGTTATATAAGACTGATGTCACAGGCCTGTACCTCTGAAACCAATAATACATTATATGTTAATTAATTGCATTTAAATTAAAAAATTAAAAATAAATAAAAAGAGGCTTGAACCCAACAGAAGTAGGAAGGACAATGGGGAGGGAAGAGTTTCCTAAGTTACTGTTTCCTCTTCTCTCCTCAGAAGAGACACAGCAAGCGAGTTTAGAGTTTGTTGGAAAAATGTATTAATATGTGATTGGAAGTTATAGACATACAATCCATAGCTCAAACTAGCAGAGGGATAAAGAGAATTTTTTTTTTAATTAAACTGAGGGCAGGAAAGGAGGAGTTTTAAAAAGGAAAGAAAATGCAGAGTAATAGAAAACACAAAATAATAGAAATAATTCTGAATACATTAGTAATCACAATAAATATAAATAGATTAAGTTACCATATGAGTATAGCAGACTAGCAGACTGAAATTGAACTAAAAATACAGCTTTGTTCTTTTATTTTCCTCTTTACCATTGTTTTTAAAAATTAAGTTTGTTTTAATTCCAGTATTGTTAACATACAGTGTTATATTAGTTTCAGGTGTACATCATCCTGTGATCATCACAACAAGTGCCCTCCTTAGTCTCCATCACCTATTTCCCCCATTCCCCCCACCCACCTCCCCTCCGGTCACCATCAGTTTGTTCTCTAGAGTTAAGTGGCTGTTTCTTGGTTTGTCTCTCTCTCTCTCTCTCTCTCTTTTTCCCTTTGCTCAATTGTTTTGTTTCTTGAATTCCACATATGAGTGAAATCATATGGTATTTGTCTTTCTTTGACTTATTTCACTTAGCATTATATTCTCTAGCTCCATCCATGTCGTTGTAAATGGCAAAATTTCATTCTTTTTATGGCTGAATAATATCCCCTTGTGTGTGTGTGTGGTCTTTCCGTTTTCCCTGTGGGAGCTGGCAGCCCTCAGGGTGTGCCCTCTGCTTCCCCGTGCTGGAGGTCCCACTGGAGCTGATCCCTCCAGAGGAGGCTTGCCTCTTGCCCAGCAGCACCTGTTACCTGGAGGACAATCCTGGGGTTTAGTTAGAAGACCCATTTCATCTTTACACTAAACTGGGTGGCCTTTATCAGTAACAAAGGAGTTATTTTGCCTTCTAACCACCTTACTCTTAATATTTTTGTTTCTGAATCTGTTCATTACCTGGGCAGAGAAAAATGCCCTTTCCTAGACGCACAGAGGGCTCAGCCCACGGGACAATAAAGAGAACAGTCCCCCCAGAAGATCTAACAGTCATGAAGTTGTACTTAGTAATACAGTCTTGAATTCAGACAGACCAAAACAGATAGGAATATAATAGACAAATCCTCAGTTATAGTGGGAGATTTTAGCAACATCTTTCAGACACCGATTGAAGAAGCAGACGATTATAAATACGTAGAAGATTTGAACAATACAGTTAACAAATCTGATCTTGTAACATACATTCCTGAACTCACAAAACAAAACAAAAATACATTGTTTTTAAGCCCACATGGTACATGAAAAAAGTCTGTGTAGTAAGTTAACAGATCTAAAATAATTAGCATACAGATTATGTTCTCTGAACTTGGGAGAATTAAGTGAGAAATCAACAATTACTGAAGGAAGAGATCATACATTTAGAAAGTTAAAAAAAAGGCGACCCTTAAATAACTCATGGACTAAAGAGGAAATCACAGAAGAACTGACAAAATATTTAGAACTGAATGACAGTGAAAATACTACCTATCAATGTGTGGGATGCAGTTCAAGTGGTACTTAGAGAGAAAGATGTACAGTTTTAAATGCATTTGTAAAAAAGAAGAAAGATTAACTGTGTAAGCATGCAGGTCAAGAAATTAGAAAAAGAACAATAGAAAAAACCCCAAAGGAAATAGAAAAGAAGGAAATAAAAAAGAGAACAAGGCTAGTGAAGTAGAAAGCAACAATAACAAAGAATGGAGACTACAAAACCAAAAGTTGTCTCTTTGGAAAGATTAATAAAATAGGAACACCCTCATCAAGGACTGATTATGCATAACTGAGAAAAGATACAAATAGATCATGTTATGACAGTGAAGCGAGGGGTGTGATTATAAGTGCGGATTAACTCCTAAGAGAATACCAAAACCCATTCTATGTCAGTGTACTATTGCATAATTATATAGAAAAACATAAATTACTGAACTGACTCAATAAGGAGTAGAAAACCTAAATATTCACCGTTAAATAAACTGAATTGGTAGCCAAAGGTATCCTCCCCCCATAAAAAAACAAGCCCAGAGATTTCACAGATGAGTTTTAGCAAACCTTTAAGGAACAGTAAATCCCTGTGGTGTATACAGACTAATTCAAAGGTTCAGAAGCTACCCAGCAAAATTATGAGGCTGGGATAACACCTTGATATCAAAACCTGACAAGGGAAGTATAAGAAAAAAAAAAAGCCAGTGTCACTATTGATGTGAAACTCTCAATAAAATATTAACAAATTAAAGTCAGCAGGATATGAAAAAATAATACATCACAAGCAAGCGAGTTTTACCCATGGAATGAAAAGATGGCTCAACAGAAATGTAATCTACCAAGTTACCATATGACTATCTCAGCAGATGCAGAAGAGTATTCAGTAAAATTCAACACTTTCATAATGTGCTAAATGAATCAGGGGAACAGGCTAAATTTAGAGTCTTAACGGTGAATCCCTTTATAAAGCAACTTTCATCCCATTTATATTTTGACTAAATCCAGATTTTCAAGTATTAGATTTTCTTTTCATAAGGGCTTAATTGCATGTGAGAACACACATCTATCCAGAAGCTGTGCCCAGTTCTTTGGGAGAACACAAAAAAATCCCCACAGCAACCCAAAAATTCTTGGTGAACTTGAAGGTGACTTTCCGCATGTCCCATATCTCAGTTGCAGAGGCTCTACCAGGCCTCTGTATCCTCCAGGATAAGGACAAGATTCCGTTTTCCCACCGTTTGAGTGTGGCGCTCCACTCACGGGTTGGGTGAAAGGCGGCAGATCTGACCCGGGGAGACCCAGCGAGTGTGCCTTGTGGTCTGGTGTGATCTCAGCCCCTTTCCTAACGGGCTCCTTTTCTCACCCTCATTCACGTGTGCAGGTCCAAAGTGAAGACAGTGCACGAGAGGATTCCCTTGGCCGGACTGAGCAAGTTGCCCAGCGTCCCTCAGATTGCAAAGGTAACAAGCAGCCTTTGTGAGAAGCTAGCTTCCTCTTTTAGCCCAGGGCTGGGAGGGGGAGGGTACAGGCTTGTCCCGAGAGGGCTCTGCCCTTGGAGAGGGGAAGGACACCGTACTCTTTGGCCCTTGACGGTGTAGGTGGGGTGGAGGAGGGCTGTTGGCAGATGCCCTTGTTTTCCCTGCAAACTCCCCATCTCTTCCTCACAGCTGAGGCTGCCCATGGCCTCTGCCTCCAGGCTCACAGCTGGTTTAGGGGACCAGAGAGATGGAAAGAAAGGGCTGGCTATGGAGAGTGCTGTAGGACTTGAGAGGAGGAAGGAAGGGGGTGGCCAGGGAGACTTCACCGCAGAGGAGAGATGGGCTGGAGGATGGCCGGGCTGTTGGTCCAGACAGAGGACCCCCCTTGAGTAAGGAGCTGTCCGTCAGCTGGTGGAGGGACCCGTGTCTCTGCTCTGGGATACTGGGAACTTGAGAACTGAGTCAGCAGAGTGAGGTGAGAAGGATGGTCAGTTGGGTTGGACCCACATGCCAAGCAGAATTGTGCCGAATGCCTTCTGTGGCCTTACTTTATCAGGAAGCCCCGGGAAGGTGAGTTGGCTTTCCTGGCCACTCGTTAGTGAGCGGCAAAGCCAGGGTTCAGCCCCAGGCCTTCTGACCCCACAGGGCCAGCCCTCCCATGCTCTTTCTCCTGGTGGGCAGAGCAGCCCAGATGTTTTCAGTGGAAATGACCTCTGAACTGTGTGTCTCTTTCTTCTTGCTTAGGCTTTCTGTGATGACGCTGCGGGGCTGAAATTCAACCCTGTCCTGTACCCCAAGGTGAGGACCTTCACCTCCTCCCCTTACCCAGGGCTCTGTCGCTTGGCACAGATTTGCATGCCTGTGGCTCTGTGGAATGTTCTGTGCATCTTGGTGGGGTTTTGATACCTCCGTGTCTCCCCCTTTCCTGGCTCACCCCTGTGCAAATGGGTCCCCTGGGAACCTGTCCTTGGCCATACCTGGGGAGAGACCCACCTGAACAGTTCCCCATCTGTTGTGGAGGTGCCAGAGGGGCTGCAGTGTTGTGACCTCTCCCCCTACTCTGGTCGTACTTCCCTGAGGCCCGTCTGGGGTGGGGAGTGAGTCTACTTATAGCTGGAGGGTTAGCGCAGATCTGGTCTGCCATCATGGAGGTGTAAGGGGGGCAGAACCCCACTAAGAAATCAAAGGCCAGATCGTGGCTCCCGCCTGCCAGTGTTACTGCAGCACTGAGCCCGTACAAGCCCCTGCACAGCCCTAGTTCATAAACGGGCTGGTTCTCTTGTCAGTTTCCTCAGGATTGGCCTGAACTTGACTCCAGCTGTGGGAGTGCGGGTGGGCAGAGGAGCAGTAATAACAAAGCAAGCCAGCAAGCCCACTCAAGAACAATTGTGGCATGACAGGACTTCAATCACTCACGACAGTGAATTGCTCTAAATTGGCCACAGGAGGAGAGCGAGGGCGCAGACTGCGTCTTCATGAGCCTGCAGGGCCCGGGGAGCCGGAAGCGGAAGCCAGCTGTGCTTCTGAGCCCACACTGCGCACCGACACGGTGGCCTCAGAGGTTCCAGGGGCTGGCCCAGTCTGCTCCCTGTGCCCCACTGTGCCCCACTGCACCCCACTGCACCCCACTGCGCCCCACTGCTGGTAGCGAGGGACAGCGAGGTGCGACGTCTGCTGGGGAAGAGAGGCCCTGTCCTGGCTGAGACATCCAGAACCCCCTGGAACAAGTGGCTTGAACATTCATGATTGTGCTCGACACCGTTCTTCCCTGTGCCATGGCCGAGCTAATGGCAGGGTCCTCACCTGCACAGGGAATGTGCCAGAGCCCCCTGTCTCAGACACCCTCTGAGCATCTGTAGGCTCTCCCCAGTAATAAGCTGCCCACCACGGAGGATTTTCTTTCATTCAGACCACCCTTCCCTTTATAATTAAAGCTGAATTAGTGAGCTTTAACCAAACATTAAAACCCTGTCATAAAGGTCTTACTTAACTACAAGTTTGGCAAATTTTGTCATCAAATCCTGTCCACTGAGAGAAGCCGGTGACGCTCATTTGCACAGTGCTCTCTGTGACTTGGAAGGCCTCCGGCTCTGGTAATAATGGAAGAGCAGCTGTATTTTCATGTTTTTCTATGTTTGAAGGACTGCTTAGTCCAGCTGGGGTGTTAATCCGGCTGAGGTGTGTGTACTTAGAATTCACAGAGTTTAGGACCTTCTGTGGAGGGTCTCCGTGGCCGGATGCCTCTTCCCTGGCAGGACAGCTTCTCTGCACCTTTGACCATTGCATGTGGGCGCGGGGTCTCCCTCTGGAGCTGGGCAGTAGTGCTATTCCTGGGGAGCTGAGAAGTGCCAATTTCCTTGGGTAGCAGAGAGCCTCACTTGGGTTGCATATTCCGACCAGTTTGTTCTTCCTGTTGTGTAACACATGGTCAGATCCCTCCTTTTTACTGCAGAGACTATCCCAATAACACCCAAGTCTCCTCTTCCTAACAAGTTGGTTCAGCTCTGATCTTTCTGGAGGGTTCTGTAGATGATGAGGATGATGATGGTGATACCTGCTCTGTTCTCAGCACTTTATGTGCTTAGTCTTACTGAATCTTCACAACCACACATCTCCATTTAATGGATGAGAAAACGGAGACCCAGAGAAGTAAAGTGGCTCACTCAAAGCTATCCAGGTAAAAGCAGTGGATTCAAGATACAGACTTTAGTGTTTCTAAGCCCTGGACACCAACACTGAGGCACAATAGGAAACTAAACAGAACTAGTGGTCAGGGTTCTTCTCTCCCCGCCCAGCCCCCCCGCCCTTGCATATTGTATGTTCCTCCTTAGAGACCTTCACTTTATGGATAAAGGGGGATTGGAGTCTGGGCATGAGCTGTGCCTTGCTCAAAATCGCCCTGCTGATCAGAGGTGTCATTAGAGCCAGCGTCATCCTTGCTGACCAGTTTCAGGGTCCTTTACTTTTTATGCCACAGGTAAAACACTGAGTAAGTCCCTGTGTGCCCAGGCCTTGGCTGGCACATCTGGATGGGAATGGAATGGTGATCCAGAGGTGTGGCCACCGTGGGGGAGCCCAGGTCTGGGAACTAGCTGAGACCTCTGGCTTTCCCTTTGCCTCGCTGCACATGTGTGGATGTCTCACACCAGGGGGGCATATTCTCCGCCAGAATGGGTGCTTTCCCTTCTGTTTGCTCCTTCACTTGTCTCTAAGTTAATCAACAATCTGATTTTTTTCTTTCTACGTTTTTCCAGGCCTCCCAAATGATTGTGTCCTATGATGAGCACGATGTCAACAACACATTCAAATTTGGGGTCATTTATCAAAAAGCCAGGCAGGTAAGCACCACAAATCCATACTGGTCACTCTACCCTGTGGTTTCTCTCTGGGGGCTCCCTCTTGGTCTCCCCCACGCACGGGAGCCCTACGCTAGGCTCTTACACATGCCGAACACAGCAGTCACATTTCACAGATGAATTAGGCTGGAGGTGACAGAATCTTCAAGGTGGGCTACTCCTCATAAGAAGGCCTGCAGATCCTTTAACAGCAATGTTGTTTTTCAGACAGCAACTTCTAATTCTTCCTGGCTACCTCAGCTTATACTGAACCCTGGGCTCTTGTCACAAGAAAAGTCAGACTGGGTCAAGGGAATGGATTAGCACAAGCTGCTTTCTCCTTGACTGCTCTTCTCCCAAAGAGGAATTAGCTTTTTCTCCCTGAACTTCCTTAGATTGCTGGAGTATCGCGTGCATTTCTTCCCAGCTCTGTGTTCCTTGATGTCATGCTGGTTGCTTGAAATCAGCCATGGCGGAAGTGTTTACACTGTGGAAATGTGCAAACCAGGGCTTCTGTATTCTCTCTTTGGAAAGCTGGTTGTTAAAAAATTTACCAGTAGTACTGCTCACCCTCCTTTGTCTCTTGCAACACTCATATGCTGCTTTGGGGTTAGTCAGAATAATGTTTCTCAAAGTGTGTTCCATGAGACGCTAGCCTGGTGGGTACTCTGTGAACAAATGACTTGTGGGGGTGGGGGCAGTGTGTGGGAATATTTTAAAGGGTCTAAGAACCCCCAAGGTAAAGAGCTCACATGGCTTTGTTGCACTCAGTGTTTCCCATACTTACTTGACCACAAACTTCCCATCTTCCCTACCACGGACATGTATTAGCATCCTGAGAAGTGGTCTGCTGAACGCACCCATGTTTCCTCATGTAGAAGGTTCCACACCAATTTCATCTTGGTATCATCCAAGAGCGTAGCATGGTGATTTTATGGAAATACACTCAATAACTTTTTGCTGTGTGAATTAATGGATCAAAGTTTTGATGCTCTTGTGGTAGGTCAATAGTATCTTTCAAGATTATCTGTGGGTTTTTTTGTGTGTGTGTGATGGTGTGTTTCTTGGCTAGATGATAGCCGACTTCCTTGTCTGAAGATATTAGACCACAAGAGACATGTGTTTGCTTAAAAACATTGTAATTAAGTGAAGAGTTTAGGAGCTGAGAGGCCAACACAGATGAATCTTATAATTGAAGGGAGATTATTCAGGTAGCTGCTCTAATTATTTTTACATATTGCATATTTATTTTGTACAGCTCTGGTAATATAACCCCCTAATTAAAGTTTTTGCTTGTGAAATTTACCATAGCAGATCTCCTAAGGTGATTACAATCCAGTGTTCCAGCAAAATTATAATTAACACCATCCACCTCTGAGAGGAGTCTGTGTTTTGTCTATTTACCTGATGTTGCTGAGCCACAGTGGAGGTACACGGGGAAATAAGAGTCTTTTTTAAAAAACTTTTTAAAAAGTTATTGTTTTGCAGACCTATATCCGTGGGGCAGTTAGTATGAACATTTGTTGCATGAAAGCTCTATGCTGTTCTTAGGATATAAATAAGTCCCATCTAATTCTCCTGTTTGTCAGGCACAGTGATGACTAAGACCCCCTCCCTGAGTGCATGGTCAAATTCATGGCCAGTGTAAAAATAAAGATTATGCTAATACCAGGCTGGGTGTAAATGCTAGAGAGAACTGCATACCCCAGTGAGTAAGCTGGATTGCTGGGGCGCCCGGGTGGCTCAGTCATTAGGCGTCTGCCTTCGGCTCGGGTCAGGGTCCCAGGGTCCTGGGATCGAGCCCCGCATCAGGCTCCCTGCTCCGCGGGAAGCCTGCTTCTCCCTCTCCCTCTCCCTCTGCTTGTGTTCCCTCTCTGGCTGTCTCTCTCTCTCTGTCAAATAAATAAATAAAACTTCAAACAAACAAACAAACAAGCTGGATTGCTTTCCCAGCAGAAGATGTCTGTTACCCGGAAGCAGCTGTTCTCCCACACACTGGCCTCATGACCTGGGGTAAGCAGCATGCTGGGTCAGGGTTGTAATGCCTTTGTGGCATGCTATATATACCTCAGGACTTAGCACACTTTCTGTGAATGGCTGCATAGTTAATATTTTAGATTTCATGAGCCATACTGTCTCTGTGGAACTACCCAAACCTGCCTTTGTAGTGCAAAAGCAGCCATAGACAAAACTAAATGAATTGTCCTGGCTGTGTTCCCATAAAACTTTATTTATAAAGCCTCAGGCTGGATGTGGCCCTTGGGCCATAGTTTGCTGACCCCTGCTAGAGGACTGTGTTTCCCAAACTTCAGACATTCACAAATGACATCCAAGATCATATTTCCTACCGTTTGCCTCTGTTACACTTTTTATCACACCTATATTATTAACTACCTAACATTTTCCTTAAAAGGTTTTTTTCACCTTAAGTCCATTGTTTAAAGGGAATTTTGTATCACTACTCTGATTAGAAAATCAGTATCCCTTGCATGAAATGAAGGTAATTCTAAAAAGAAATACTATAAAAAGAGAAAAGTTATTGAAATCTAGCTAGATTCTGTTGCCTCTTGAAGGCATAGAACCTGGGATCTGCTCTTTTTTGTAATAAAGCAAGTGTTAAGGAGATATTAAAGAATCACCTATTGGAGACTTTCTTCCGGAAGCACTTGTGCATACTGGAGTTTCCTGTGTCATCTGCAGCTGTTAATTGCCATCTGTGGATGTTTGCAGAGTCATCGGCTGTTTGCCGATCCTGCCACGGTGGGCAGAGCCTGCTGATCAGGCAGGGCCGTGCACTGTTTGAAGCCTGTCACAAGTGCAGAGCTTACTACTGTTTTCAGCTTTGCTTTCTACTTTTTAAAAAATTGTTAAACTTTTAATTTCTAGATATTTATAGATTGGCATGCAGTTATAGGAAATAATACAGAGAGATCTTTGTACCCTTTACCCGGTTTTCCCCAAAGGTAATGTCTTATAAAACTATAGTGCAAAATTACAGCCAGGATATTGACAGTGATACAATCCTTAGATCTTGTTCAGACTTTCCTAGTTTTGCATGCGACCATCGGGTGTTTGTGTGTGTATTTCATTGTATATAATTTTATTACATGTGTAGCCTTCACAGTCAAGATACAGAAGAAGTCCAGCAACACGAGGATCCCTTGTGTGGCCCTTTCATAAGCAGGCTAACCTCCCTATTGCCTCCATCATCCCTTCCCACCTCTAGTCCCTGAGCCCTGGCAACCACTAATGTATTCTCCACTTTCTAAAGCTTTGTCATTTCAGAAATGTTACATAAGTGGAATCATACACTATATATAACCTTTGGGTATTGGCTCTTTTTCGCATTCAGGGAGATTCATCCAAGTTCTTAAGTGTATCAGTAGGCTTCATTTCTTTTTCATGGCTGCATAGCATTCCATGGTATAAATATACTGTGGTCTGTTTAACGAGTCACCCTTTGAGGGATATCTGGGTGGTTTCCAGTTTGAGGCTATTATGAATAAAGCTGCTATGAACATTTGTATATAGGTTTTTGGGTGAACATAAGTTTTCATTTCTCTGGGGTAAATGCTGAGGAGCATATGCTGGGTTTATGGTAATTACATGTTCAGTTTTGTAAGAAGCTGGTGAACTGTTTTCTGGAGTGGTTGTTCCATTTTGCATTCCTACCAGGAATGTATGCGTAATCCATTTCCTCTACATCCTCACCAGCATTTGGTGTTGTTACTGTTCTAATTTTAGCCATTCTGATAGATGTGTAGTGATATGTCATTATGGTTTTAGTTTATATTTTTCTAATGGCGGCTAATGGTGTTGAACATCTTTTCATGTGCTTATTTGCCATCTGTATACAGATATATATATATCTCTTTGGGTGAAATGGCTGTTCATGTCTTTTAACCATTTCTTTTTCTTTTCTTTTTTTTTAAGATTGTATTTTTAAGTAATCTCTACATCCAATGTGGGGCTTGAACTCACAACCCCAACATCAAGAGTCGCATGCTCCACCGACTCAGCCAGCTAGGCACCCCTCTTTTGACCATTTTCTATTGGATTTTTTTTTTTTTACTGTTCAAAAACTTTATAACAGCTTTATTGAGGTGTAACTCACATTTAATATGATTCACAACGGTTTGAGAATTAGATCTCAATGAAGGGTATGATTCAGTGGTTTGTAGTATATTCACAGAGTTGTAAAACCATCACCACTCTCTAACTCCAGAAAATTTTTATCAACCCCCAAAGAAACCCCATACCCATTAGCAGTCACTCCATCACCATTCTCTCCAGCTCCCATCATCAAAAATCGACTTTCTGTCTCTACGGATTTGGCTGTTCTGGACACTTCATGTAAATGGAATCATAATATGTGGCCTTTTATGTGCTTTTGCTTAACATGTTTTCAAGGTTCATCCATGTTGTAGCATGAGTCAGTCGTGCATTCCTTTGATGGCAGAATTATATATTGTATGGACATACCACATTTCATTTATCCATTTGTCAGTTGATGGACATTCTGGTTGTTTCCACTTTTGGGCTGTTATGAATAATGCTGCTTTTAACATTCATGTGCAAGTTTTTGTGTGGATTTATATTTTCATTTTTCTTGGATATATTCTTAGGAGTAGAATTGCTGGGCCATATGGTAACTCTATGCTTAGCCCTTTGAAGAACTGCCAGACTGTTTTCCAAAGAGATGGCACCGTTTTATATTCCCACCAGCAGTGTATAAGGCTTCTGACTTTTCTGTATCCTCACCATCAGTTCTTTTTTTTTTAAAGATGTATTTTTTTTTTTGAGACAGAGAGAGAGAGAGAGCATGCAAGTGGGGGGAGGGGCAGAGGGAGAGGGAGAAAAATCCTCAAGCAGATGACCTGAGCTTAAATCTGGAGTCTGCCACTCAACTGACTGAGCCACACAGGTGCCCCCTCACCATCAGTTCTTGTCTTTCTTTTTGATTATAGCCACCCAGGGGGTGTGAAGTGGTATCTCATTATGATTTTGGTTACTACTGAGTTTTGAGAGTTCTTTATATATTCTAGATACTAGTCCTTTGTCAGAAGGCCAACTATTTTTCATTTATGGAATGGTTTTTGGTATCAATTCTAAGAACTCTTTGCTTCAGCTTTGCATTGTGTACGGACCAGTAGCCTTTCTTGAGATAGCAAGTCCTCATTAACCAGCCCCGAAGTTCTGGCTCTGCTGAGTGAGCTTCTATTTGTCCTTCCTCCAGTCAAGCAGAGCCACTGGCTGGCAAATATGTTGGGGCGTAGGAAGAAAGGAAGAAAAGGACCAGGTAGCTGGACAACCACACTCCTTCCCTTGGCATCAAGAATGCTTTTCTGACTCTTACCCCTGATTTTGTTTCTCTTTCAGACCCTGGAGGAGGAGCTATTTGGGAACAATGAGGAGAGCCCAGCTTTCAAGGAGTTCTTGGATCTTTTGGGGGACACAATCACACTGCAGGATTTCAAAGGGTGAGTTTCAGCCAGCGGATGGCTCCGGCTCTATTGATAAAAGCCTAGAGTAAGGGAGAGGGGCAACCCCTGAGTCTCAGGGGGTATGTGAGAGGCAAAAACACACACAAGAAACATGGGATCATTTTTCAGCAAGTGATCAACATTCACCTGCATTCCTAAGGAAACGGGTGATGTGGGGGATAATCCAGAATGGCACATTATCTGAACGGCACCGACATTGGCCTTCTGATGCATGATGAAACTGCTCAGACCAAGAGTGAAATGAATCCACCTTCTCTGTCACTCACCTGCCAGGACTTCAGGAAAGAGGGCCCTGTGCAGTTTTGGGGGAAGTGGCCCATTTCAGATAACACACAAAAAGAATGGATAATTAAGAGGTGGTGGAAATACAGTAATCTCCCTGGAAGGAACCTATGCAGTAGTCTCTGGTTCTCTAAGTGGAAAGAAAGAATTTTGGAGCTATTGCTTGGAAGGCTCCGGGCCCTGATTTCCCTTGACAAAGGCAGCATTTAAGCATGGTCTTCCGGCCTGGCCAGCCTGTTCCGTGCTTTGTGGCTGGCACACAGCTGAGCCCCAAGGAACCCCTGCTTCAGCAGCCAAATTAACAGGATCTCCTATCAGGTGCAAAAGTGCCCAGCTCTGGGTCTGGTGTGTAGTGGGTGTTCAGTAATTACTTCCTTCCTCCACTCCCTTCTCTTCTCCTCTTCTTCTCCCCCCACCCCACCCCTCTTCTGTCTGCCTCCCCCTCCAAGGTCATCACGGCCACCTGGAGTCAGTCACACATGGCTAAAAGTCCCACTTCCACCACTTATTGGCTCTGTGTCTTTGAACAAGAGACTTACTCCCTGAAAGCCTCAGTTTCCTCGTCTGTAAAAGGGGGGTAAAGATAGCGCTGACACCGCCAGGTTGTCGGGCATGTGAAACGGCTAAGCTGGTGCCCCACGTGGAGTCAGCACAGGGAGTCCTCGAGTTCTTGCTCTTCTTGTGCCACCTTCCATTGACTCCGAGATGCCTTCATCGTAAGATGCATCCTGATTTCGGAGATGTTAAACTACGAAAAAAGGTGTGCCTTAGAATAGATGAAATAAAGGCTCTTCAAACCAGGAAGAACCCCAGAGATCAGGGACTTCTAGCCCTTTATCGTATAGAGGAAGGAAACTGAGGCAGATTAAGACAGGTTAAGTGATGTGCCCGAGGTCACGTGCTGACTTAGTGGCAGAAGCAGCGGCAGAACCCGGAGCGCCTGGCTCCTGGGCTGGTGAGCTTCCTGCCATGCCGGGCGGGGCACGTTATCTGGTTTGTGTTACAGCGCTTGTGGGGACTGACGTCCAGGGTCTGCTTTATTTCATTTTCTTAAAGGAACCTGCATCCTCCTCCCCTTGCTAAAGAATGTGACCCAGGGCCGGGAGCCACATGTCTATAAAGGAAGAAGGGGCGGCTCCCGGAAGCCCACCCAGTGTCTTAGTACTTTCCTTTCCTGCCTTTGAGGAGATACCCGGAGAGGGGCTCCTTGGACGCCGCTAGGTTGGGTGCTGCTGTGGCTGGGTCTCCACACGGGGGACTGGCTGGGTGGAAATCCAGACTCTTCAGGCTGACTCTGGATGCTCCCCACAGGATGGCTGCTTGCCCTGGCTCCGGGCTGAGGATTTGGACATGGCCTTGCAGAGAGGAAAGGCTTATGCCCAGCCGTGGGGGCCACTGGCACCTGGAATGGCGTTTGTCTGGGACTGCGGATGGGTGACCTCCCTTCCCACTGACCGTATGGATGTTCTGCCTTTGTCTTTTAAATAACAGGCTTACGGGTAGAACTCCGGGGCTCGTGTGCTCAGGAGCACAGACCTAGCTGCGCTGTGCACATCATTCTCTCTGTGCCCCCACTCTGACGTGTCTTCTCATTCCTTCTCCTGCCCCCGTATCCTCAGGGAAGGCACCACGTAGCCTACTTCTCACACTCTCTCCCTCCCTGCTCTTGCCCTGTTTTACTGACAGTTTCCGCGGAGGCCTGGATGTGACCCACGGACAGACAGGGGTGGAATCCGTGTACACGATATTCCGGGACAGGGAGATCATGTTTCACGTCTCCACAAAGCTGCCATTTACCGAGGGAGACGCCCAGCAGGTAACCTGGTTTGGGAGGGCGTTGGGAGCATGGGGCATGTGAGGTGAAAGCCTGCTGCTGGTCTTGGGTACTTGAGGGGCTGGGACCCCCTCCCCACTTTCATAATCTGGAGGCCAGTCTGTTCCATTGCGCTAACCCACCCAGGCAGCACGTCAGCCCCTGTGTGGGAGTCAGGACAGGGCTCCCAGTTGTCCCGCTCTGCCCGGTGGGGAACCTGCAGCTCAGCGTGGTTAGAAGACTGTGTCCTAGTTGACTAGGGGCAGAGCTGGGAGCAGAGTCCAAGTGCCCTGCTCATGGAGGGTGGTGGTGAGGAGGATGTGTCGGCGTTTGCAAGTAGCAGCTTGACAGCAGCTCTGCCACGCGGGGCTACGTGGCTCCGGGCAAGCTGGTGAACCTTGTGGCCTCATGTTCCTCAGCTGTAAAACAGATACCACCACCTAAGTGAGGGGCTTGTTGTGGGCATCACAGAAGGTTCTGAAGGTAGGGCTCAGTACGGTGTCTGGCTTGTGGCAGGCTTCCTTCCTGACCATTGCCCTCCTTCCTGCCCCAGTGATGGGTGGCAGCCCCCCCCCGCCCCTCGCCGTGGTGGTCATTGCTTTAACACCCCCTGCCTCTCAGCCTTTCTAGTCTCATGGCCTCATCTCTTGCTGCACCTGTTCGTGGGCAGGAGTTCGGCCTTTACCTCAACCAGGGAACCTGGATGAGACCTCTGCATCCAGCGTTTTCCTGCCCTCCCGCTCATTTGCTGCTTCTGAGAGTGGTGTGTCCCCAGGGTGGCCCGGCTCTTTCCTCGGTGAGCCCTGAAATCAGCAGCTGAGGCCTGGCTGTTGCGCCATCCGCCCCCTCCCACTCTTTGTGCCTTTTCAGTCTCTAGGAAACTCAGAAAGGAAGGTAGGCTCTTCCCCAGACTCTGACCCATTCCTCTCTGAACAGGGAACTGAGGAGGGAGCACAGATATAATACTGTAAACATAGTGCCTGGCTTCTTAGGGAAGAAGGAAATTGGCAAATGAGACTGTGATTTGGCTCTAAAATAACCACTGAATGTTCCAGAAACAAATGGGAGCAGGATTCCTTTTGAATCCAAAGTAGGTTTTCTCTCCACGTTTCGCCTGTGTTTCTCTGTTCCTTCATGGCCTCCTCGCCCCCTGCCCCAGCCTGGGGCTCTCTTTCAGTCTCCCCCATATTCAGTGGGACAGACACAGAGCTTGGCTCTCTGCAAGGACTGAATAAATGTTAATTTTCTGCTCCCAAGAAATGGGAGGAGGTGGATGGGATAAGTGACAATATGTGTAAAAGTGCCCAGCATGGGGCTCAGTCTATAGCAGTGCTCTGTAAATAAGAAAGTAAGTGTGAAACGGAGGGCCTCCATGCCTTAGGTGCTTAATAAGAGAACAAACGCATAGGTAAGCACCTCACCAGGCTTCCGTGGCCCCAGTAGTTGAAGTCATGCATGTGAGCACCTCAGCATGGTTCCTGACGCACAGTAGGTGCTCGGTGATTGAGAGCACCTGTGGAAGGACCCGGCCCCGTTTGGGACACTGAATCAGGCTTGGATTTCTCTCCCGTGACCTCCGCCAAGCCAGGTCCCCTCTTTCTCTAAGCGTGGCTCTCCTTCCCTCTGGTATAGAATGATCTGCCCGCTCATCCCTGCTCATCCACATTTCCATCAAGCACTGCCCCCTCCCCCACCTCTATCTCCTCTTCCAGGAAGCCTTCTCAGGTTAGCACCAGGCCTCTGATTTTGCCCTCCTTTCTGCCCCCAGAGTGCCAGACGCTTTGTGTGTGGCCGCTGATGTAGCACGTGCTGGCTGGTGCCTTTGTTACTGTTCTCAGGTGGCTTCACCTGTGTTTGTGTCTCTTCCGGATCTATTACAGGCTTTACCAGGGCAAAACCCGTTCCTCACCTTTTAACTATTCTCCCTGAGTCCTGTGTCAGGGCTCTGCGTGCTGTAGAGCTCAGTAATGTGCTTGCTAGCCTCTACCTAATATCTTAGGCGTCTTCCCCATTTTTTCTTTTGGGTGGCTTCTGAAGATTGAAAAGAAAAAAAGAAAAAAAAGCTCCCCTGGAGAGATAGGTCTCAGTTTCAGGGTTTCTGTATAAAGATAGAATAATGAAGAATTTCCTGTATAGATCTAGTCTGTTTTCACGATGTTCCTAGCTGGCTTACAACAACGGACCCTTCTTTGTTTAGCTCCAGAGAAAGAGACACATTGGGAATGACATTGTGGCCATCATCTTCCAAGAAGAAAACACACCATTTGTCCCAGATATGATTGCCTCCAACTTCTTACACGCCTACATTGTTGTGCAGGCCGAGAACCAGGGCACGGAGACCCCATCCTACAAGGTGAAGAGAACGGCTCGTTGGAGGAATTGGGGGGCGCAGGCACTTCACACCTTCTGGATTTAGTAATGTCAAGGACCACTAGTTCTCCATGGCTCCTCAGCAATGCTCCAGCATTGGTGTGATCAATTTTCTAGAAATCCCAGGTTTCTGGGATTTGGGAGCTGGACTCTTGGTGGAAGGCACCTTCTGAGGTCATCTCATCTGTCTGGCTGCCTCCGGGTCCAATAGCATCTCACTCAAGGGTTGAGAAGCCCCTGGTGCCCCTGTTTGGTATCTGGTGATGCTATTGGCTGGACTAAGGCAAAGCCAGAGGAGATGAAAAAAAGAGAAGGTTGGAGGTGGGGGGACCGTCAGGAAAGGAAGAGGAAGCAGGGTGGTAACAAACAAAGGGAAAGAAAGTAGGAGAAATGTTTATGGTGAGAATGGTGGAGAGCAGGGGCCCTGGACATGGGGTGGGTCCTTCTGGTTTAGCTGTTCTGGAAGAAATGATCGATCTTAATTTGAAGACTCCCAGGGAGGTCGGGTTGCAAGCAGCTGAGTCGAAGCCTCCAGGTCAGTGAGTGGTCTTCCAAAATGGCTTAGTGTCCTCCCTAAAGCAGGTAAGCCCCAGCATCCTCACCCTGCCCATTCCTGGTGGCTGTACAACCAGCCTTGCCCTTCTCTTCTCCATGAGAAACAGTTCTGACCTCTTGGGCAACAGTTTCTCTCTATCTCAGTGTTGTTGGGGGTGTGCGACCCAAGGGAGATAGACTGAGGCAGGGTCTTTAATGTGGATGTTAGTCTTTGAACCCCTTGTGGATATGTGCAAAATGTTGCTTATGCACAAAATGTTGAGTTTATGTGCTGCTTTGCGTTTTAGGGGGAGAGAGACCAAAGTTCAAATTCTCAGAGGGCTCCCTGTTCCGCACAGTGTTAGGAACCACCGTTCTAACAGGAAATGAGCGCGTGGTTGCTAAGGGGGAAATTGGGAGACCTGAAAATGTAATAACTATGTCATAACCTGGCCAGTGCTCTTCCAAGGGCTCATGAAGTCCTAGTGCTTCAGGGCCATCTTCACGAAGTATCAACTTTGCTTGAAGACTTTGGAAAAGAAAATGATGTCATGTAATTGTTACATCAGTAGAAACCCACATATTTTAAGTGCACAATTCACACCAACTTTAAAACTAAATATGAGACTACAAATAAAACCCCACATTCTTTCCTACGAGGAAAGCTGGTTCTTTCATATCCCCATGTTCATGTTCTTGCTCCTTTGTCACTGAGCAATTTCAGCTGAAATGTCAGAAAAGCTGCGGTTTGGGCATTTCCTCGAAGGATCGCCTTTCTAGACCAACATGGGCATTCACTTCAGACGGCTGCTTGATTTGCTGATGGAAGCAAGTGTATTCAGTTGGTGGCTCCTGTATGCCTGGCTAGGGGTGGGGCATGTGGAAGTGATATACAGAACCGGCCTCCCAGGAGGGAGAGAGGACTACGGAGGTGCAGTTCAGCCCCTGGGCCGCTCAGTCAGCCAGCTGGCTCTTTTCCCAGCCAGTAGAGACAGAGGGCCACCGCGGAGGGTCCTCGAGGTGAAGCTGTGTGGCAGGAGGGCTCCCTGCCCATGCCAGGCAGTCATTTGCCAATGTGTGGCTTGTCTGCTGGGCCTCTGCTGGCAGAGTGGGGCCTCTCGTGGACTCTTAGTATTTGTTTTTAGCTCCCGATAGGAAATGGAACTCAGCTAACCGGCTTCTCCACTTTCCCAAGAGCTTAGTAGAGTGGGAAAATACAGCGATCCAAACAAAGCACCACCTCACCTTCAGCTTTGATGCTGGAAGTCTTTACCAAGTCTTCCCAGCCACAGCCCATGGTCCAGGGAAAAGCTCTGTCCTCAGAGAGGGTGATGATGGCAGAGAAGCAGGACCCACAGGAAGAGCCGGACTGGGCTGTGGGACCGTGTGGCACCGGCCGGGCAAACATCTGGGCCCGAAAGGCAAGACCTGTGAGTGGGGGGCCGGGGGTGCAGAGTGCAGGGAGGGGGCCCAGCCTTCCAAGGCATTCCCCAAAGCTGTGTCCATTCATGCTCCCAGCAGCACCCCAGGTGATGAGAAGACTGGGGAGGACCTGGTCAGATTCCTCAGAAGGTCCAGGGTGAAATGGGACCTTCGCTGACCTCTGCAGACTTGGGGGCTATGGCAGAGGAGGCTGGGATAGCCCCAGGGAGCTGTGCACTAGGGAGGATAAACAGGAAAGAGGAGGAAAGGAAGGGAAGGACAGGGGTAGGGATGTGCAGGAAAGGCCTCCAAGACCGAGAGGCTCAGGAGCTGGGGCTTCTGGTCCTGGCCCTGCCTCTGACTGCTCTGTGACCTTGGGCCAGTTCCTTCCCTCTCCGGACTTCAGCTTCCATTTGTGTGAAATGAGGAAGTTGGACTAGATCCTCTCTGTTCCTTACAGCCCGGATATACTGCAGGAAGGGATGTGGGGCCGGGGTGGGGGTTCTGAGGACGAGGGGCGTGTGTGTGTGTGTGTGTGTGTGTGTGTGTGTGTGTGTGTGAGAGAGAGAGAGAGAGAGAGAGAGAGAGAGATTAGAAAGTGGTTTAGGGGAACTCTGTAGTATTTCGGGTGTCCTTTATTAGGTTTGGGTCAGCAGGGAAAGTAAAAAAAAAAACAAAAGCACCAGGTAGCAGGTTACCCCTCCCCAGGTACTTGCTCTGTACCAGGCACTGTGCTGGGCCCTTAGAAGCACAGTCTTCTTGAATTTTCCCAAGCCCCTGGTCAGGCAGGATCTCTCGTTAGCCCTATTTTATAGGAAGGAAATTGAGGCTGAGAGCTTAAGTTCCTTAAGGCCTGGGCCACAGAGCCCAGAAGTGGTAGAGCTGGAGTCGCTGTCCAGGCCTGCCTGCAGTCTGCATCCCTGAGCCGTCGGAGCATGGGGGAAACTTGGCTCCCAAACTCAGGTGTACAGAAAAGGTTACATCGCATTATTTCTCAGACATGAATTTTGTCCCTGCCCTGCCAGATTGGAAGGGAACTCCAGCTGAGCCATCACTCAGACTCCCTCCTCTTCCCGTCTGAGGTCACCCTGGCCCTGGTTCCTGAGGTCCCGCAAAGGTCTCAGGAATCCTATGCGAAGCCCACCACTGGGGAGGGGTCCTGTCTGGATGCATCCCTTCCTGTCACTGCGGATCTGGTGCTTGAGCACCCCGACACAGTTTTCGAAGGCTGCCCCGCTGCACTTGGCTATGGCATCTCAGGTTTGGAGCCCCTGGAGGCTCCCCACCTCCCTGGTGGATGCTTGTACTGGCGCCCCAAGCCTCCTTCTGCTTTCCAGCCTCTCTCCTCAGCCCTGCCCTGCCCCCTGCTGGGAGGCGCGCACTAACTTTAGAAAACGGAAGACGGGGTTGTGTTCTGGCAACTTCTGCTTTTGGCCCAGCAACCCACCTGTCCTCAAGAGGAGGGACCAGCAAAGACCCAGGCGCTGTGTTGGAAAGGGGTCAGGAGAGGGAACATGGTAGGGATAGAAGATGCAGGACTGTCACCAGGAAGGATCCTGTCTCCTGCTTTTCTGACACGGCTGCTGTGGTGGGCTTGGCCGGCCGGGAGACCCGGCCGGTGGAAAAGCATGTCTGAAGCTCCTTACCCAGTCAGCACAGACCGCTCTAGTGTAAGCCGGAGCGGGGGGCACTGGGGTGGCAAGGGGGCAGTGGCTTGACCCCTGGCCTCCTCCCAGGTGCCTTCCCACCACCCCTTCCCAGATTCCCGTGCGCAGTGGGTGGTGGTGGGGGACTGTGTGGGGCAGCTGGAGCCAGCCAGAAATCCTGTCAGCTGAACACACACCGTTTCCTAATTGCAGGCGTGCAGACAGCCTTGAGCTTGGGGAGAGAAAGCCGTACTGACCAGCTCTCTCCCACTGTTTCCTTCCAGACCCTGGCAGGGCCTTCCTTTGGCCTGGCTCCGAGCTGCCTGCTTGCCCGGTCTGGCAGGCTCTCGGCATCTGCCCTACTTCACAGGCCAGGGAGGCTGGCAGCGTGCCAGGGCCAGGCTCACGTCAGCGGCCGTCTGGGAGAGGGAGAGGGCAGAGTCTCCAGAGAGGCCTTTGGCCTCGTGGGCTGAGAACGGGTGAAACCAGGGCACCTCCACGCAGGGAGAACAGCTGGACGTGCGGGGCCTGTCCTGCACCTGGGAGCCCCCCACGCAGAGCACCTGGGTGCTCCCACTGCATTAGTTCCTGCCTCCCCAGGCTGGCCAGAGCCTGGCGCACCCTGTGCGGGGCACCTGGATGTCCCCCGACCCACAGTTCCCATCCTGGGCCCCAGCGCTCAGGTCAAGCCTCAGCCAGGCCGTCTGACCCGGCGCGTGGGGCCCAGGGCGCCTGAACACTAGTCCGCCAACCGCACAGAAGCTCTGAGGAGCGTGTGACAGTTGCACCTTCCTGGCTCCGTACCAGAGCTTGTGATTCAGGAGGTTTGGGGTGGAGCCCATGCAGTCGGTATTTATTTTTTAAACACTTGAAGTGATTCTGATGTATGGCCAGGCTCGGGAGCCAGCGTTGTGGGATACGAGCCCCACAGCGGGGTCGGGGGTCTGGATTCTCTGGTCATCTCTGCGGCTGATCCATCACCTGTGTGCTTGTGGAGAGATGGCTCCAGTCTCTGGACGTGTTTCCTCATCAGTAAGACAGGGTCAACAGTTCTCACTTTGCCTTCTCCTTGGGGTACTGTCCAGTCAGATGAGGCAACAGGTAGGGCCTCCTGGGCACTTGTTCTGCATTCGAAGTCGGGCCCCAGGCGACGCCGCCTCAGCCCTGTCCAGCCATCTTGCCAGACTTGCTGCTGGCCTCTAGGAATGCAGATGGGAGCGTGCACATGGCTTTGTGCTGTCCGACCCCACTTGTACCAGCAGCCATGTGGCCCTACTGGTGATGGCTCATGGGAACGTTGTGTTTGGATTCTGGGGAGGGGCGGAGGTGTGCTGCGAGCAGTGGGCGTCCCTAGGGCCAGGGCTCGGGATGCATTATCTTCCTCAGCTTGGATCTCTTCCCTCCCGGCCCATACCAACACTCTGTTTCAGGTCTCAGTCACTGCACGGGAAGATGTGCCCGCCTTTGGCCCCCCTCTGCCTAGCCCTCCTGTCTTCCAGAAGGTAAGGAATTCCCCTCCCCGCTCTCCTTTTACCCGAGACTCTGGGTTTCAGTATCTGAGCGGCAGGGGCTGCAGTGGGGTAAATCTGGGCTGGAGCACCTTTGGCAGGCTTGGGAGGATCTCCTCACTTGGGGTCTCTCCCACCTCTCCTCGTGCTGCCAGTCTGATCTAGCACAGCACCTCTTGTCAGGGTGTTTGACTCTGGGGTTGCCTTTCTGCGAGAAGGCTTTTTGCACTTAGGCCTCAGTCCGAGAAGCCTCGGACAAGAATCGCCTCCAGTCATGGAAACGGTGTGGAGGGGGTTGATTTCCCGGGACCAGGACACCTGGTTTCCACCAGTCGGCATCTTAGCAGGTGGTCCTGGTCTGGGCTAGAAAATGACCAGATGTCCGAAGGGGACCCTTTAGGGACTCTCCCCAGAACCCCCATTCTGCGTAGCTGTTACTGTGGCTGAAAGCCCTTTCAGCAACAGCTGAGACTGTCGCCGAGCTTCCTGTCTGTTCTAGGGCCCGGAGTTCAGGGAGTTTCTGCTCACCAAGCTCACCAATGCAGAGAACGCTTGCTGCAAGTCAGACAAGTTTGCAAAGCTGGAGGTGAGTGCGCTGTTTCTGGACATCTTCCTCCTGCCTTCCCGGCTGCTTGTTAGTCAGTCTCTCCTGGGGGTCCGTTCCTCGGGGCGCACAAGGTGAGGAGCGCCGTCTTTGACCCCTTGGAGCCTTCAGCCCTGTATTGGTATAGGAACTCTTCCTTCTTGTGGAAACTCCACCCAAACCTTAGGTCTAGCCAACCATTCACCGGTCATTTATTGAGCACCTGCTGTGTGCCAGGCTCTTTTCTGTTCCCTGTGATACAGGGGTAAGTGAGGCACAGTTTCTGCCTTCCAGAGCTTTTGGGCTGGTGCGAAGGGGCCATTACTTAAGAGACAGGTTATGGTACGGTGTCGGCACGGGGCCATGATGGAGGCCAGCACTCATTCTGCCTATGAAGAACTGGGATGTGTTCAGAGGGCTTCTTGGAGGAGGTGGCCCTTGAGCTGCTGAATTTAGATATCTGATGAGCCTTTTGCCAGGAGGAAAGATTGGGGAGGGTTATTCCAGGCATGGGAAACAGCATAAGCAAAGGCCAGGCAGATCAGAGCATGACTTTTGAGGGAGCTCCAGAGGGTTTGAGGGGTCCTAAGAGGAGGACTCGTGTGGGGGCGGAGACTCAGCTGGAGATGGTGTTGTTTGGGTCAGGTCAGGAAGGGCTTTGAACTCTGGAAGTGATGAGGTGCTCATAAAGTACTTAGTGTGTTAGATTACACTGGCGGCGATGAGAAAGGAGGAGGGCGGGAAGGGTGGCGGGTTAGAAGCTGTTATGGGAGTCCAGGAGGGAATGGTTTGGGGGCAGGGTCGGGAAGACTTTATGGACTCCTGTGTATAGGGTGGGGCGAAGTGGAATTGCAGGGCGGCTCTTGGGCACTGACGTGGGGGCCTTTGGGACGCGAGGTCTGTGAGGCTCTGCTGACGGAGGTGCCTGCAGGGGCTGGGGCTGGTGTGTGTGAATGGCACCCCCTGGAGGTCGTCTGCGTGGCCCTGTTCCACCATCCGGGTGGAGAAGAGCTGTGTGGGCAGTTGGGTACCTGGCTGTGGAGCTTGGGGCAGAGGTCCGAGCTGGGAGTCAGCAGGGTAGAGGCGTGGGACGGCCCACGGAGAAGGGGCAGGGGAAGAGGGCAGAGGCCAGCCACAGAGCTTTCGTGGTAGCTGCGGTATTTGTGAGCAGGGAGCCCAGCCAGGCCTCCGGTCCATGCTGTCCCTGGGAGGCTGGTGGCTAGGTGTCGGGAGACCCCAGGGAGAGGGCCCGTCTCTGTCCTCCGTGCCAAGTCCATCATCCCCCCGTCTTTCCTTTCAGGACCGGACGAGGGCCGCCCTGCTGGACAACCTCCACGACGAGCTTCACGCGCACACGCAGGCTATGCTGGGACTGGGCCCTGAAGAGGACAAGTTTGAGAATGGGGGCCATGGGGGATTCCTGGAGTCTTTCAAGGTACGGGCACAAGAGTGGCTGGCACGGTGCGCGGTGGGGGGCATGCACAAGGCACGGGGTGCAAGGTCGCCGACCCCAGAGCCCGAGTGCCAGCATGGTGGTGTTGGCAGAGGGCGGGGCCGTCGGGAAGTGCGAGCGGTCAGAGCAGCCGGCGGCGTCCCCGGCGTCCTCCACACCCTTCCTTGATGCGGATCGTCTCCTCCCGGCCCAGAAGTCTGAGAAGCAGGGACAGGGAGAGAGTCGGCAGCAGGAGAGGAACCAGTCCCAACCAAGAACGTTACTGCCTTCGACACCTCCTTCTGTGTCAGGATGAGGAGCCCAGGGCAGGATGACCCGAGCGAGGACACAGCCTTCGTTCGGGGTCTTTGACAGCCACTGTGCGGTACTGGCAATGAGTTTTTCCAACTGGCAGGGCATTGGAGGACCTGGCCAGGGCCAGTGCGATGGAGTTACAGGCAAGTAACTCCCCGTGGACTTTGCAAAAGGAAGAACTTTCTAATCATAATATAACGGGCTGCTAAAAGAAGCAGTGAGCTTCTTGTTCCTGGCAGTATGTAAGTAGAGCTTGGGCAGCCCCTGAGCCGGCGTGAGGTACAGGAGGTGTATGGTCCTGGGCTCACTGAGTGCTGTGGTCCGCACAGCACCGATGCCCAGCACCGAGCTTGACCCTGGCTGTTCTCCTGTGCAGTCAGCGGGGCAGACCTCGTCCTTCCCACGTGCACACGAGGGGACAGGCCGAGGGAGGTGGCAGGACTGCTCCAAACCTTACACCTACTTACAGGTAGAGATACAGCCTCAGGTTTTCTGGTTCTTAGGTTAGCGTTCTGCCGGACTGCCCATTGCAGAATGATTGGTGAGGGGCCGGTATGTGTGGGGCCAGGGTTAGCCCTGCCTGTGTTAGGATCCCAGCTCCCCCGGTGTGATCCGGGTCTCCGAGCTGCAGGGTTCTCCTCAACGACACAGGGATGGTAAGTCAGACGTCCGCAGTTGCTGGAGCAGTTCGCCCATGTCCGACCGGTTGCCCGACAGAGTGTGTGTTGCCTGGAACATGGCAGACGCTCAGTGAGAGTGTCAGCTGCTGGTGTTGGGTCGGGTGGACGCTCCACACGCACCGTCCCATGTAAGGCCTCACAGTGCCCTCGGTGCCCTGTGTGGAGGGCTGTTATGATGGTGATAATAATTCATTCCCGATCCGATGAACTATGGGTGTCATTTTACATGTGAGGAAATGAAGGCTCAAAGAGACAAAGTAAGTTGCATCCGAGTCTGCTGATTGCAGAGCCTGTGTTCTCCGCGAGCCGGCCTCTGGTTCCCGGCTCCGGTAAGATTCCACCCACGCTAGCGCGGCCTGGGCAAGCCTGGGGTCTGTCCCTGGCTGCCCGGCTGGCCCGCAGAGAGCAGGGCACGGTTCTGCTGGCCCCCATCAGGGCAGCTGCTGAGATTCCTCAAGGGGGCAGGAGGGTAGGAGGTGAGCTCCTTGCCCAGGCTGGTGGGACATTCCTGAGGCATCTGTTTCAGGCTTGGTGGACAGCAGCAGCCAGGGCAAAGCAGGAGAAAGTGGAGATCAGGAGGAGAGGGGCGTGAGGGAGAGGAGGGGCCGGGGAGGGAAGAGGGCGCCAGGTGGGCTAGCCTGGGGTGGGGGGTGGGGCCCAGTAAATAGGAACACCTGTGTAGGCCGCACCCCCACCATGTCGAGCATATCCCAGTGCTCCCACACCCCACGGGAGCTGTAAGTTATATATGGCTTTAGCTGCAGGGGACCAGCTAACATAATGTGATAGTTTGCAGATTTTAAAGAAGTGTGTGTTGCTTTCAGGTTTGCAAGTTTCTTTCTGTATTTGGAAGTTCACCATTTTTTTTTTTTTTCAAGTTTCAAGGGTTTTTATAACCTGGAAAAGCTTGTGGGCTGCGGACACTGCCTGTGGTGCCCGTGAAGAAAATGGCCCACAGCAGCTACACGCAGGCTGTGGGTCTTAAAGGAGGGCGGCCTGAGGTCTTTTGTCTGGTCCCCTGCCTCTGGAGGGGGAGCCGTTGATCTGCCTTTGCCTCCAGGGGTTCCGACTGAAGGGGTTTCTTTTCTTTTCTTTTTTTTTAAATTTGATTGTTATGTTAGTCACCATACATCATTAGTTTTTGATGTAGTGTTCCATGATCCATTGTTTTCGTATAATACCCAGTGCTCCATGCAGTACGTGCCCTCCTTAATACCCATCACCGGGCTAACCAATCCCCCACACCCTCCCCTCTAAAACCCTGTTTGTTTCTCAGAGTCCATAGTCTCTCATGGTTCATCTCTCCCTCCGATTTCTGCCCCCCTTCATTTTTCCCTTCCTTCTCCTAATGTCCTCCATGCAATTCCTTATGTTCCACAAATAAGTGAAACCATATGATAATTGACTTTCTCTGCTTGACTTATTTCACTTAGCATAATCTCCTCCAGTCCCATCCATGTTGATGTAAAAGTTGGGTATTCATCCTTTCTGATGGCTGAGTAATATTCCATTGGAATATATGGACCACATCTTCTTTTTTTTCTTTTTTTTAAGATTTTATTTATTTATTTGAGAGAGAGACACAGCGAGAGAGGGAACATAAGCAGGGGGAGTGGGAGAGGGAGAAGCAGGCTTCCTGCCGAGCAGGGAGCCCGATGCGGGGCTCGATCCCAGGACCCTGGGATCATGACCTGAGTTGAAGGCAGATGCTTAACGACTGAGCCACCCAGGTGCCCCTGGACCACATCTTCTTTATCCATTCATCTGTTGAAGGGCATCTCAGCTCTTTCCACAGTTTGGCTATTGCGGACATTGCTGCTATGAACATTGGGGTGCATATGGCCCTTCTTTTCACTACATCTGTATCTTTGGGGTAAACACCAAGGAGTGCAAGTGCTGGGTCATAGGGTAGCTCTATATTTAATTTTTTGAGGTACCTCCACACTGTTTTGCAAAGTGGCTGTACCAACTTGCATTGTAAGAGGGTTCCCCTTTCTCCACAACCTCTCCAACATTTGTTGTTTCTTTCCCTGTCCATTTTTGCCATTCTAACTGGTGTAAGGTGATATCTCAATGTGGTTTTGATTTGAATTTCCCTGATGGCTAATGATGATGAACATTTTTTCATGTGTTTGTTAGCCATTTGTATGTCTTCTTCAGAGAAGTGTCTTTTCATATCTTCTGCCCATTTTTTGACTTGATTATTTGTTTTTTGGGTGTTGAGTTTGAGAAGTTCTTTATAGATCTTAGATACCAGCCCCTTGTCTGTAGTGTCGTTTGCAAATATCTTCTCCCATTCTGTGGGTTGTGTCTCGTGTCCTAGAGGCAGAGAGGACCCCTCCCAAGATCAAGGAAAACAGGCCAACACCCTGGCATGTAATAGTAAAACTCACAAATCTTAGAATCAACTGAAGGGGTTTCTAAGAGAGGAGAGGCTTTGAGACTTTATTGTTACTCGTCTTTGATCCAATAGTTCAGGGCCTTTTCCTGTTCAGCCCTTAATCCTTCCACCTGTGGGCTGAAGACAGATCTGCTTGCGCCTTCTGCTTCCCTGCCTGTCCCTGAGGTAGCGCTCCGTGTCACAGGCGGTCACGCAGTAAGCCTCAGAGTTATCATCATCATGACGAGCTTCCCCGAGTTGGGAATGTTGGGCTCTTTTGCCCCATGCCCCTTCCACCATGACCCTTTCGTCTCCCAGGCTGTGGAGGCCGAAGCTGGGGGCAAGCCAGGCTCAGGAGCACGGAGCCCGGTGGCCCCGGTGGTTTCTGATGCCTGGGCTGTGCCAGGATCCAGCTCAAGAGGCCACCTCTCAGTCTGGTATTTCTTCATGCACCCCCAGGGTGCTGCTGTGGTGTCAGAATCACTGGCACGCCTCATGGAGCTCCTTACCTGCACCTCCATGGGGGATCCCTTTTGAAAGAAGGGCACGGAATGATTTCAGAAAGAAGAGTTGTGTGTTCTGTCTCCTTTTGGTCAAAGGTCTTCTCTCACGTGGAGACAACTGAGAATTCCCAGGGCTAGAAGCAGTCTCAGCCACCCATCCCCTGGCTCCTTGGGATGATTCTTCCCTCTCCCAGGAAGCAGACCCATCGCTGCCCTAGATCGTGCTGCCTGGTGCCTCACACCACGCAGCATAGCTCTCCCTTCTTGCCTCGAATCCACTGGCTGTGATTTAAGCTTTTCTTCCATGAGAAATGGAACAGTTGGTTCATGGACGTCCAGACCTGCTTCTCAAATGGAATGCTTAGAGTTAGTCTCAGGAATCTGCCAGTTCTACCAACACTTAAAAATTTTGCATTTTCACTTAGATGATCATCTAAAAATATACGTATTTCCAATTATAGGGACTAAACTTTTGCAATGAAACACAATTAAAAGACAGTTCTGTGGAATAAGTAGGTATCTTGCAAATGCAGCCCATGGAGCCACTGTTGGGGGGGTGTTGTGGGGGTTGGGGGGCGGTGTCTGTGGATTTATTCTTGGGCTTGCAAGAGTATTTTCCTTTATAAAAGAGATGTACGTTATTCACCTTTGAAAAGCGTCGATCTCTAGGCCATTGTTCTCAATGCCATTCTCCACCACTGCCTGCTGTTGGTGAAATTTTTATCGGTCTGTAATGAAAAGTAAAGTAACGCTCCTTGACGTAGCCACGTGAACTGTATGCAAAGCACGTGGGAACCACATTTTGAGAAACAGGGAGCTAGCCTAGCCCTCCATTAACGTTATCATGCAGGAGGGGGAATGGAGGACCAGGGAGGAAAAGGTCCAGTGGCAGAATGGGGGCCACGGCAGGTGACTTGTCTCCCAGCACTTTGGGGGGTGGTGGCAAGTAGTGCGCCGGTATGCTCCGACCCCCAGTGGTAGGAGAGGAGCGCCAGGCTGTGGTTCCCCAGGCAAAGTACCTGTGAGCAGGGGCAGCCTGGGTGACTCACGGGTTGGAGCTCTGGTCCCTGCAGATAGTTCCCTCTCCTGTCAATCTCCATCCTTTATTTGCCCTGCTAGGGGGGACAGAAGACCCCGTTCCAGTCCTCAGGGTCCCTCAGGGTGCCTCCTGATTAGGAGTGATCTCAGGAGGCAAGCAGTTGGTATCTTTCTCCCCAAGCACCTCTCCCTCTGTTGCTTGCCTGGCACAGATAGGCACCCCACCCCCCCACACCCTTAGTGCTCATGTCTGTGCTTTGTGTCCCTTAAGTTTATGGAATTGAACCAACTCCTAAAACCCATTTGGAAGCATAAGGAAGCACAAACCCATAAGGAAGCAGGGCTCGTGCTTGGCCCGGAAGAGACTTGTTCCCTGCATAATGCTAACTGGTAGCTTAAACCCCAGCTGACATGAAGTGACATAAGCTGATAAAGAGAAAGTGACACCATCTCTTTTTTCTTGCCCCTCTCCTTCCAAAGGAGAGCCTGTTCCAAGGTAAGTCATGGGGTGAGCCGAGGGCTGGGAAAGCACCAGGGCTAAGGGAGGGACACTGGAACCAGTTGTGGTTAGCCAGGAAGAGAGCAGGTTGAGGACCTCAAGACTGTCCTCAGAGAGTTGAGGGACAGTCGGGTGAAATACGGAATAGACTGGCTGAAGACACCAAGGTCTAGAACAGGTAAGACTTCAGCCCGGTGCGCAGAAGACCTTTGCAAAGGTCAGGCTCTCCACCACTGGAACAGGCAGTTTTGAACGCAGTGAGCAGCCCGTCCCTGGGAAGATTCGAGCGGGAGAAGACTGTCCTTTCTCTTCTTCACCCTTTCCCTGACTTTTCTGCCCGGTTTGAGAAGGTTGGTGTTTCCAGCTCAACATCAGATTGAAACATAAAATACTTCAGACCATATCACTGGGTGATTTTGTCCAAATCAGGCTTAAAGTTAAAGTTTTGAGGCAACCATGGGGTCTCTCAGAGCGGAGGAGGAGAGCTGGCCCCAGTGAGTGGTTTTTTTTTTAAATTTTTTTATTGTTATGTTAATCACCATATATTACATCATTAGTTTTTGATGCAGTGTTCCATGATTCATTGTTTGTTCATAACACCCAGTGCTCCATGCAGAACGTGCCCTCCTCAATACCCATCACCAGGCTAACCCATCCCCCTACCGCCCTCCCCTCTAGAACCCTCAGTTTGTTTTTCAGAGTCCATCATCTCTCATGGGTCGTCTCCCCCTCTGACATACTCCCCTTTTCTTCCTCTCCTGTTATCTTCTTCTTTTTCTTTTTTCTTAAAATATGTTGTGTTATTTGTTTCAGAAGTACAGATCTGTGATTCAACAGTCTTGCACAAATCACAGTGCTCACCGTAGCACATACCCTCCCCAATGTCTATCACCCAGCCACCCCATCCCTCCCACCCCCAACCACTCCAGTAACACTCAGTTTGTTTCCTGAGATTAAGAATTCCTCATATCAGTGAGGTCATGTGATACATGTCTTTCTCTGATTGACTTATTTCACTCAGCATAACACCCTCCAGTTCCATCCACGTCGTTGCAAATGGCAAGATCTCCTTCCTTTTGATGGCTGCATAATATTCCATTGTGTATATATACCACCTCTTCTTTATCCATTCATCTGTCGATGGGCATCTTGGCTCTTTCCACAGTTTGGCTATTGTGGACATTGCTGCTATAAACATTGGGGTACACGTACCCCTTCGGGTCCCTACATTTGTATCTTTGGGGTAAATACCCAGTAGTGCAATTGCTGGATCGAATGGTAGCTCTAATTTCAACTGTTTGAGGAACCTCCATACTGTTTTCCAGAGTGGTTGCACCAGCTTGCATTCCCACCAACAGGGTAGGAGGGTTCCCCTTTCTCCACATCCCCGCCAACATCTGTCGTTCCCTGACTTGTTAATTTTAGCCATTCTGACGGGTGTGAGGTGG
>NW_027397096.1:0-45609 GCF_003265705.2 Callorhinus ursinus | reverse complement strand
AAACAAAAACAGAAGAATACAAAAAAAACAGAATGTGATCAAATATGATCAGGCTAGTGCATAGATCAGTGCCACACACTAGATTTTGGGCGTAGTTTGGTCTGTTAGAAAAAAGTGCCTCCTAAAATTTTAAAGGAAGAAAGACATATATGTTCAAAATAAGGGTTGATACAATGAAGGGATAGAAGATGACTGTAAAGATGAAAATTATAAAAGATTTTATAAAAGGACTTGATAAGATAAGAAGTTGTTTGAAAAAAGAAAGAAGATTTCAAAAAAAAAAAGAAAAAAGGGAGAGAATATGATCAGGCAGGAGACTAGAACAGAGCCATACACTAGTGATTTAGGGTATATTTTTATTTGTTAGAAGAAACTGTCTCAAAATTTTAAAGAGAGAACAACTTATGTATATATGCCAAAAATAAGGGTAACTACTATGAAGGGATAAAATATGACTCTAAAAATGAAAAATAAAAAATGTTTTGTTTTGTTTTTAAAAAAAGAGATTGATAAGATGTTGGTTGAAAAAGGGAAAAAGAAAAAAAAACAGTTAACAAAAATTAACTTTGATGAACTAATGAATCATGGTAAAAAAAAAGCCATGAATTCTATGTGCAGTATTCCCCTAGCGCTGGAGTTCTCCCATTCTCCTTGATCGGTAAACTTGGTCTTGGCTTGCTGGCTTTTCCTGCTGATCTTCTGGGGGAAGGGCCTGTTGCTGTGGTTTCCAAATGTCTTTGCCGGAGGCGGAACTGCCCCGCCCTTGTCGGTCCGGGCTAAGCAAGCTGCTCGGGATTGATCTCAGGAGTTTGTTCCCTGCAAGCTCTCTGTACAGCCTTGGAGGACCAGGGCAAAAATGGTGACCTCCCAATCTCCACCCGGAGGAGCTGAGAACTCGGGGCCCCGCTCCTCAGTGCGCCCCCAGAGAAAAGCAGTCACGCCCTTGTCCCCGTTCTCCGGCTGCTCTCCGTGCTCACCCGGCCTGTGACCGAGCGTTGCTATCTCTGGCACCCGACCCCGTGTGGAGTCTCCAAACCCAGCAGATCCCTGCGGTGCGTTCCCGCACCGCTCCTCCCCGGGAAGGAAGGGGAGTCTCCCCGGATCTGCCGCCTGTTGGGTCCCTGCTGGAGGAGCAGTGGCCCGACTGGGCCGCGGATCACAGTTTATGGCAGCCCTGAGCTGAGAGCCCGCGACTCTGCTCCGTCTCTGCAGCCGGCTTCCCCGCTCCGATACCTGGGAGCTCTGGCGCACTCAGGCACCCTCGGTCTTTCTGTGACCCCGAGGGTCTTGAGACCACACTGTCCCGTGAGGGTTCCACCCCCCGCTTCACCACTGGAGCGACGTCCCTCAGCGTAGCCGACTTCTAACAGTTCCGATTTTGTGCTCCGCAACTCTATCACTTGCCAGAAGTGGCTGGCCGAGGCCCCTCCCCCGCCGTCTATCCTCCCGAATATCGCCTCGGATTCACTACTCCGCACGTCCTACCTTCCAGTAAGTGGTTGCTTCTCTGTTCAGATAGTTGTTGCTACTCTCCTCTTCGATCTCCTGTTGAGTTCGTAGGTGTTCAGAATGGTTTGATCCCTATTCAGCTGAATTCCTGAGACCAGACGAAATCTAGGTCTCCTACTCCTCCGCCATCTTGCCTCACCTCTCCTCCTTTTGATGGCTGCATAATAGTCCATTGTGTATATATACCACATCTTCTCAATCCATTCATCTGTCGATGGACATCTTGGCTCTTTCCACAGTTTGGCTATTGTGGACATTGCTGCTATGAACATCGGGGTGCATGTACCCCTTTGGATCCCTACATTTGTATCTTTGGGGTAAATATCCAGTAGTGCAATTGCTGGATCATGTGGTAGTTCTATTTTCAACGTTTTGAGGAACCTCTATACTGCTTTCAAAAGAGGCTGCACCAGCTTGCATTCCCACCAACAGTGTAGGAGGGTTCCCCTTTCTCTGCATCTCCTCAACATCTGTCGTTTCCTGACTTGTTAATTTTAGCCATTCTGACTGGTGTGAGCTGATATCTCATTGAGGTTTTGATTTGGATTTCCTTGATGCCGAGCTAAGTTGAGCACTTTTTCTGGTGTCTGTTGGCCATTTGGATGTCTTCTTGGAAAATGTCTGTTCATGTCTTCTGCCCATTTCTTGATTGGAACATTTGTTCTTTGGTTGTTGAGTTTGAGAAGGTCTTTATAAATATTTTTATTGTTATGTTAATAACCATACATTACATCATTAGTTTTTTTAAACCTGATATTTTTATTGTTACGTTAATCACCACACATTACATCATTAGTTTTTGATGTAGTGTTCCATGATTCATTGTTTTTTTAAAATAATTTATTGTTATGTTAATCACCATACATTACATCATTAGTTTTTGATGTAGTGTTCCATGATTCATTGTTTGTGCATAACACCCAGTGCTCCACGCAGAATGTGCCCTCTTTAATACCCATCACCAGACTAACCCATCCCCCTACCCCCCTCTCCTCTAGAACCCTCAGTTTGTTTTTCAGAGTCCATTGTCTCTCATGGTTCATCTCCCTCTCCGATTTACTCCCCTTCATTCTTCCCCTCCTGCTATCTTCTTCTTCTTTTTTTTTCTTAACATATATTGCATTATTTGTTTCAGAGGTACAGATCTGTGATTCAACAGTCTTGCACAATTCACAGCGCTCACCATAGGTCATACCCTCCCCAATGTCTATCACCCAGCCACCCCATCCCTCCCACCCCACCCCCACTCCAGCAACCCTCAGTTTGTTTCCTGAGATTAAGAATTCCTCATATCAGTGAGGTCATATGATACATGTCTTTCTCTGACTGATTTCACTCAGCATAACACCCTCCAGTTCCATCCACGTTGTTGCAAATGGCAAGATCTCATTCCTTTTGATGGCTGCATAATATTCCATTGTGTATATATACCACACCTTCTTTATCCATTCATCTGTCAATGGACACCTTGGCTCTATCCACAGTTTGGCTATTGTGGACATTGCTGCTATGAACATTGGGGTTCACATACCCCTTCGGATCCCTACATTTGCATCTTTGTGGTAAATACCCAGTAGTGCAACTGCTGGATCGTATGGTAGCTCTATTTCAACTGTTTGAGGAACCTCCATACTGTTTTCCAGAGTGGTGGCACCAGCTTGCATTCCCACCAGCAGTGTAGGAGGCTTCCCCTTTGTCCGCATCCCCCCCAACATCTGTCGTTTCCTGACTTGTTAATTTTCGCCATTCTGACGGGTGTGAGGTGGTATCTCATTGAGGTTTTGATTTGGATTTCCCTGATGTCAAGCGATGTTGAGCACTTTTTCATGTGTCTGTTGGCCATTTGGATGTCTTCTTTGGAAAAATGTCTATTCATGTCCTCTGCCCATTTCTTTTTTTTTTTTTTAAGATTTTATTGATTTGAGAAAGAGAGTGAGAGAGAGAGAGCAGATGAGAGGGGGGAGGGTCAGAGGGAGAGGCAGACTCCCTGCTGAGCAGGGAGCCCAATGTGGGACTCGATCCTGGGACTCCAGGATCATGACCTGAGCCGAAGGCAGTCGCTTAACCAAGTGAGCCACCCAGGCGCCCTCTTCTGCCCATTTATTCATTGGATTATTTGTTCTTTGGGTGTTGAGTTTGATAAGTACTTTATAGATTTTGGATACTAACCCTTTATCTGATATGTCATTTGCAAATATTTTCTGCCATTCTGTCGGTTGTCTTTTGGTTTTGTGGACTGTTTCTTTTGCTGTGCAAAAGCTTTTGATCTTGATGAAATCCCAGTAGTTCATTTTTGCCCTTGCTTCCCTTTGCTTGGCGATGTTTCTAGGAAGAAGTTGCTGCGGCTGAGGTCGAAGAGGTTGCTGGCTCTGTCCTTTAGGATTTTGATGGACTCCTGTCTCACATTGAGGTCTTTCAACCATTTGGAGTCTATTTTTGAGTGTGGTGTAAGGAAATGGTTCAGTTTGATTCTTCCGCATGTGGCTGTCCAATTTTCCCAACACAATTTGTTGAAGAGATGTCTTTTTTCCACTGGACATTCTTTCCTGCTATGTCAAAGATGAGTTGACCATAGAGTTGAGGGTCCATTTCTGGGCTCTCTATTCTGTTCTGGGCTCTCGATTCTGTTCCATTGATCTGTGTGTCTGTTTTTGTGCCAGTACCATACTGTCTTGATGACGACAGCTTTGTAATAGAGCCGGAAGTCTGAAATTGTGATGCTGCCAGCTTTGCTTTTCTTTTTCAACATTCCTCTGGCTATCTGGGGTCTCTTCTGGTTCCATACAAATTTTGGGATTATTTGTTCCATTTCTTTGAAAAATGTAGATGGTATTTTGATGGGGATTGTATTGAATGTGTATATTGCTCTAGGTACTATTGACATCTTCACAATGTTTATTCTTCTAATCTATCAGCATGGAACGTTTTTCCATTTCTTTCATGAGTATTTTATAGTTTTCTGAGTACAGATCCTTTGCCTCTTTGGTTAGATTTATTCCTAGGTGTCTTATGGTTTTGGGTGTAATTGTAAATGGGATCGAGTCCTTAATTTCTCTCTCTTCTGTCTTGTTGGTGTATAGGAATGCCACTGTTTTCTATGCATTGATTTTATATCCTGCCACTTTACTGAATTCCTGTATGAGTTCTAGCAGTTTTGGGATGGAGTCTTTTGGGTTTTCCACATACAGTTTCATATCATCTGCAAAGAGTGAGAGTTTGACTTCCTCTTTGCCGATTTGGATGCCTTTGATTTCTTTTTGTTGTCTGATTGCTGTGGCTAAGGCTTCTAATACTATTTTGAATAGCAGTGGTGAGAGTGGACATCCCTGCCGCGTTACTGACCTTAGGGGGGAAGCTCTCAGCTTTTCCCCATTGAGAATGATATTCGCTGTAGGTTTTTCATAGATGGCTTTTATGATATTGAAGTATGTACCCTCTATCCCTCTACTCTGAAGAGTTTTGATCAGGAAAGGATGCTGTACTTTGTCAAATGCTTTTTCAGCATCTATTGAGAACATCCTATGATTCTTGTTCTTTCTTTTGTTAATATATTGTATCATGTTGATTGATTTGCGGATGTTGAACCAGCCTTGCAGCCCAGGGATCAATCCCACTTGGTCATGGTGAATAATCCTTTTAATGTACTGTTGGATCCTCTTGGCTAGTATTTTGGTGAGAATTTTTGCATCCATGTTCATCAAAGATATTGGTCTGTAATTCTCCTTTTTGATGGGGTCTTTGTCTGGTTTGGGATCAAGGTAATGGTGGCCTCATAAAATGAGTTGGAAGTTTCCCTTCCATTTCTATTTTTTGGAACGGTTTCAGGAGAATAGGTATTAATTTTTCTTTAAATGTTTGGTAGAATTCCCCTGGGAAGCCGTCTGGCCCTGGGCTTTTGTTTGTTGGGAGATTTTGAGGACTGCTTCAATTTCCTTAGGGGTTATAGGTCTGTTCAGGTTTTCTATTTCTTCCTGGTTCAATTTTGGTAGTTGATACATCTCTAGGAAAGCATCCATTTCTTCCAGGTTATCTAATTTGCTGGCATAGAGTTGCTCATAATATGTTCTTATAATTGTTTGTATTTCTTTGGTGTTGGTTGTGATCTCTCCTCTTTCATTCATGATTTTGTTGATTTGGGCCATTTTTCTTTTTGATCAGTCTGGCCAGAGGTTTATCAATCTTGTTAATTCTTTCAAAGAACCAGCTCCTAGTTTCATTGATCTGTTCTACTGTTCTTCTGGTTTCTAGTTCATTGATTTCTGCTCTGTTCTTTATTGTTTCTCTTCTCCTGCTGGGTTTAGGCTTTGTTTGCTGTTTTGTCTCTAGGTCCTTTAGGTGTAGGGTTAGGTTGTGTATTTGAGACCTTTCTTGTTTCTTGAGAAAGGCTTGTATTGCTATATACTTTCCTCTTAGGACTGCCGTTGCTGCATCCCAAAGATTTTGAACAGTTGTGTTTTCATTTTTATTGGTTTCCATGAATTTTTTAAATTCTTCTTTAATTTCCAGGTTGACCCATTCATTCTTTAGTAGGATGCTCTTTAGCCTCTATGTACTTGAGTTCTTTCCGAGTTTCCTCTTGTGATTGAGTTCTAGTTTCAAAGCATCGTGGTCTGAAAATATGCAGGGAGTCATCCCAGTCTTTTTGTACTGGTTGAGACCTGATTTGTGACCTAGGATGTGATCTATTCTGGAGAATGTTCCATGGGCACTAGAGAACAATGTGTATTCTGTTGCTTTGGGATGGAATGTTCTGACTATGTCTGTGAAGTTCATTTGGTCCAGGGTCTCATTTAAAGTCTTTATTTCCTTGTTAATCTTTTGCTTAAATGATCTGTCCATTTCAGTCAGGGGGGTGTTAAAGTCCCCCACTATCATTGTATTGTTGTCAGTGTGTTTCTTTTCTTTTGTTATCAATTGCCTTATATAATTGGCTGCTCCCATGTTAGGGGCATAGATATTTACAACTGTTAGATCTTCTTGTTGGATAGACCCTTTAAGTAGGATATAGTGTCCTTCCTCATCTCTTATTACAGTCTTTGTTTTAAAATCTAATTTGTCTGATATAAGGATTGCCACCCCAGCTTTCTTTTGGTGTCCATTAGCATTAAATGGTTTTCCACTCCCTCACTTTCAATCTGGGGGTGTCTTTTGGTCTAAAATGAGCTCTTGCAGACAGCATATCGATGGGTCTTGTTTTTTAATCCAATCTGATAGCCTGTGTGTTTTCATTGGGGCATTTAGCCCATTTACATTCAGGGTAACTGTTGAAAGATATGAATTTAGTGCCATTGTATTGCCTGTAAGGTGACTGTTACTGTATATTGTCTGTGTTCCTTTCTGGTCTATGCTGCTTTTAGGCTCTCTCTTTGCTTAGAGGACCCCGTTCAGTATTTCTTGTAGGGCTGGTTTTGTGTTTGCAAATTCCTTTAGTGTTTGTTTGTGCTGGAAGCTTTTTAGCTCTCCTATTTTCAATGAGAGCCTAGCTGGATATAGTATTCTTGGCTGCATATTTTTCTCGTTCAGCACTCTGAAGATTTCATGCCAGTCCTTTCTGGCCTGCCAGGTCTCTGTGGATAGGTCTGTTGCCAATCTAATGTTTCTACCATTGTAGGTTACATATCTCTTCTCCCGAGCTGCTTTCAGGATTTTTTCTTGTCTCTGAGACTCGTAAGTTTTACTATTAGATGTTGGGGTGTTGACCTATTTTTATTGATTTGGAGAGGGGTTCTCTGTGCCTCCTGGATTTGATGCCTGTTTCCTTCCCCACATGAGGGAAGTTCTCTGCTATTATTTGCTCCAATATACCTTCTGCCCCTCTCTTTCTTCTTCTTTTGGGATCCCAATTATTCTAATGTTGTTTCATCTTATTGTATCCCGTATCTCTCGAATTTGCCCTCGTGATCCATTAGTTGTTTATCTCTCTTTTTCTCAGCTTCTTTATTTTCCATCATTTGGTCTTCTATATCGCTATTCTCTCTTCCTCTTCATTTATCCTAGCAGTTAGTGCCCCCATATTTTATTGCACCTCATTAATAGACTTTTTGATTTCCACTTGGTTAGATTTTAGTTCTTTTATTTCACCAGAAAGGGTTTCTCTAATAACTTCCATGCTTTTTTCAAGCCCAGCTAGTATCTTTAAAATCATGATTTTGAACCCTAGGTGTGATATCATACTCATGTCCATATTGAGTAGGTCCCTGGCAGGCGGTACTACCTCTTGTTCTTTTTGCTGAGGTGATTTTTTTTGTCTTCTCATTTTGTCCAGAGGAGAACAGATGAATGAGAGAACAGAATGCTAACAGGTTAACAATGTCCCCAGGAAATATAGTCTAAAGAAATTAGAAGAGACCTGAAACCAGGGGAAAAGAAAGGGAATGAAAGAAAAAAACAAAGAAAAAGAAAAAGATAAAAACAAACAAAAACAGAACAAAACAAAAAAAACAGAATATGATCAAATATGATCAGGTGGTTCATAGATCAGTGCCACACACTAGATTCTGCGTGTATTTTGGTTTGTTAGAAGAAAGTGCCTCCTAAAATTTTAAAGAAATAAAGACTTAAATATGTACAAAATAAGGGTTGATATAATGAAGGAATGGAATATGACTGTAAAGATAAAAATTATAAAAAATTTTAAAAAAGGTATTGATAAGGTGTTTGAAAAAAGAAAGAAGAGGATTAAAAAAAGAAGAAAGAAAAAAAAAGGGGAGAGAATGTGATCAGGCTGGAGACTAGAACAAAGCCATACTCTAGAGATTTAGGGTATATTTTGATCTGTTAGAAGAAACTGTATCTCAAAATTTTAAAGAGAGAACAACTTATATGCCAAAAATAAGGGTAACTACTATTAAGGGATAGAATACGACTCTAAAAATGAAAAATAAAACAATTTTTTTAAAAGGGATTAATAAGATGTTAGTTGAAAAGGGAAAAAGAAAAATTCATTAAAAAAAAGACAGTTAAAAAAATTAACTTTGAAAGACTAATGAATCATGGTAAAAAAAGCCTTGAATTCTGTGTGCAGTATTCCCCTAGTGCTGGAGTTCTGCTGTTCTCATTGATGGGTAAACTTGGTCTTGGCTGGCTGTTCGGGCTGATCTTCTGGGGGAGGGGCCTGTTGCTGTGGTTCCCAAATGTCTTTGCCGGAGGCGGAATTGCCCCGCCCTTGTCAGTCCGGGCTAAGCAAGCTGCTCGTGTTTGCTCTCAGGAGCTTTCTTTCCCTGCAAGCTCTCGGTACAGCTTTGGCGGACGAGAGTGAAAATGGTGGCCTCCCAATCTCTGCCCCAGGGGAGCCGAGAACTCAGGGCCCCGCTCCTCAGTGCGCCCCCAGAGAAAAGCAGTCAGTCACTCCTGTGTCCCCGGTCTCTGGCCGCACTGCGTCCTCACCCAGCCTGTGACCCAGCATTTCTATCTCTGGCACCCGACCCCGTGTGGAGTCTCCAAACCCAGCAGATCCCTGTGGTGCGCTCCCGCGCCGCTCCTCCCTGGGGAGGGAGGGGAGTCTCCCCGGATCTGCTGCTTGTTGGGTCCCTGCTGGAGGAGCAGTGGCCTGACTGTCACCGATCACAGTGTATGGCAACCCTGAGCTGAGAGTCCGCGCCTCGGCTCCGTCTCTGCAGCCGGCTTCCCCGCTCTGATACCTGGGAGCTCTGCCGCACTTGGGCACCCCCGGTCTTTCTGTGACCCCGAGGGTCCTGAGACCACACTGTCCCGCGAGAGTTCCACCCCCCGCTTAACCACTGGAGCGACGTCCCTCCGCGGAGCCGACTTCCAAAAGTTCCGATTTTGTGCTCTGCTGCTCTATCACTTGCCAGAAGCGGCCGACGGAGGCCCTCTCCCCCGCCGTCTATCCTCCCGAATATCGCCTCAGATTCACTTTTCCGCACGTCCTACCTTCCAGAAAGTGGTGGCTTTTCTGTTCAGAGAGTTGCTGCTATTCTTTTCTTCAATCCCCTGTTGAGTTCGTAGGTGTTCAGAATGGTTTGATCCCTATCCAGCTGAATTCCTGAGACCAGATGAAATCCAGGTCTCCTACTCCTCCGCCATCTTGCTCCCTTCTCCCCTGGTTTTCATGATTGTGGGAGAGTGTGCTGCTGACATCTGATGGGTAGAGTTCAGGAATGCTGCTAAACATCCGACAAAGTACGGAGCAGCCCCCCACAACACAGGATTATCTGGCCGGAAATGTCAATAGACTGAGGCTGACAAAGTCTAGTCAGATGATAGAAACACAGAGAGAGCCAGTTCACGGGCTTCCTTTCACTCACTCCCTGGGTGTGGCAAGGACAGGCTCACCCCTCTGAGCCTCAGTCTCCCCATCTGTAAAACCCTCAAGTGCCCAGACTCTTTGGTCTAATATAAATACCCTGGTTTTTAAAAAATAAGGCTTAATTAAATATTGAAGGAATGAATGAAAGAATACATAAGCAAATGTGGCTCCTACTTGGTATTAAGTAAATACCAAAGCAAATAAGGTTCTGAGTAGCAGGAGGTTTTGAGAGGGTCTGCCACTAGCTGAAGGTCACCCGGGGCAGGAGGGGACCTTGAACGGGCCTGGGGACCCGCTCCCGTGCTTCCTGCTCTCCACCCCTGTCCCCGCGCAGTAGTGAACCCCGGCCCCCTCCTGCTGCCAGCCTCACGGAGGCCGTGCTGGGGACCCGCAGGACCGGGGTCAGTTTGCTGACCTCTGGGAACCTGTTGTGAGCTGCTTGGCTGCTTTTGGGGAGAGACAGGGCCAAGCAGAGGGGAGTCCCCTGGGAGGGCCTGACCTCCAGTCTTCTGTAGTCTCTGATGCCCCGACCGTTGGTCATGTCACACCTGGGCGCCTGGAGCCCTGAGTGGGGATTGGCAGGCCCGACTGAGAGTGACTCACCACGCTGGCTGGAACCCCCTGATCTGAAGGGGCCAGCAGTGTCCGGCTGGAGCGTGCTGACCTGTAGACTCCCCCAGGGCAGAGGAAAGCCGGAAAGCCGAGCAGTCCCCCTGCCACTGGTGTGCTGGTCATGTTCCCTGCCCAGCTGTCCCGCGCACGTGCACATGTGCACACGCTTGTTTACGAATATAAATAATGATACATTAGAATTCTCTATTCTAAGTCCTGTATTGCCAGTTGATTCTTGCCAAGCGCTCCGATTGGTGTTTGTCTAACCTCTGTATTTGTGGACGACTGGAAGTTGCAGATGACCAACAAGGTATAGTTCTGACATGACTGATGATTGATATTTCGTCAGGGACGTAAGCAACTTCTTTGCTGAATCACATATAGTTCTCAAGTGCTGGACGAGAACCGGCTCTGGTGTTTGTATCCTTCCTAATGTGATGGCTACAGACGCAGCGCGTCTTCAAATTTCATCTGTGTTTCTTAACATTTTCTGCATTAGTTGAAGCCAGGCCCTGATTTTGTAGCAGCCGCTGCTCTCCGTGCTGAGTGCCCAGCTCTGCCCGAGGCCCGGCCCACAGTGGGCTGTGCCGAGCAGGGAGGAAGCGCCCGGCAGGCGCCGTGGACCTGAGTCACCCGACGAGAGCTGATAGTAGTCAAGTGCAGTGAAATAATTGGGGAGCGAGGACTTTTGAGTATTTATTATCTTTGGTGAATAGGGTTTATTGAGTTGGAAGCTTCTGTATATTTTTTTAAAAAATGCCTGGGTTTTCCAACCAGCTGACAGTTCTAAAAATTTCTCAAGGTTTAAGAGTTGACTCTGACAAATTGCTGCAGGTCAGCTGGAGTGCCCCGGGGCGGGAGGAGGCCCCCCCCCCCGCAACCCACCCCCGCACTGACTCTACAGCCCCGCCCACTCTTCATGGACACTTCTCTCTTTCCTAGATGCCAAAAGCAGAAATTCCCCGAGGTCAAACCTGAAATTCCGCTTCGACAAGCTCAGCCATGGCAGCTCTAGTGCGGTAAGAGTTAGGGGCATGACGGCATGGCCTCCTGCATCCCACCCTCAGCCTCCTCCCAAAGCCAGCTGTCCTTCCTGGGGGCCGGAGGAAGGGGGTGTCTCACACAGCCCACTGGGAGAAGGAGAGCTCTGGCCAGATCTGGGGGTGATGCCACAGTCCCCGCATAGAGCAGGCATTGGCCTGGGGCTGCCAGCCACCTCCGCCACACCTCCTGTGTTAGAGTCACACCCTGGGACACACACAGGTGTGAGCTGGGAACTCTCGGCTCCTGGGGCCCTGTGTCCCTTCCCTAGCTCCCCAGAGAGCTGAGAGCTGAGCGCACAGGGGCCGCAGTCAGCGGGGATTCTGTTGTTTGGTTACTTATAACTCTTGTGTGGGTTTTTCTTAAAACAGGGTCACTAATGTGAAAGAGGAGTCCTTCGCTTGTCAAAGGTGGGTCACGTGTTTGTCCTGCTGTGGCCACGAGGGAAGGTGTGTCCACTTTAAAATCAGGGTCCTCGTGTCCTGAGACTGGCCAGAGGGATCCTGAGCTGGAGAGGGCCGCACACCTCTTCCCTGAAGGCTCTGTGATGGGGCCCGGGTCTGAATGGAAGAAGAACCGCAGGTGGCCTCGGGTGCGGACGGGAAGGGTTGCCCAATATGATTGGGCCAGACTCACTGAGTCGGTCTCCCTGCTTTGGGAGGAGCCCGGTTCCAGCAGGCAGAGGGGTAGTAGCCCAGAGCTGGCCTTCCTCCCTCAGACAGGGGATCCTTCAGTTTGTCCCCTTGTCTCCCTGTTCTTGGAAGCCTTTCCCTCCTTGTGTCTTCTGCTGGGGCTCTGGGCTGAAATGTGTCCTCTCTGCATGTTCAGAGATGCCCCAGCCCCCTCAACATTCTCAGCTGAGGGAGTGTGTGGTTTTCAGCAGAGCAGGGCCTGGGTCCGGTTTGCCACCACCAAGGCCTGACCTCCTGCTGGTGAAGTTACTAGAGAGCCATTTGAGTTTCCAGCCCTCTCCCTGCCGGTGAGGCTCGGTGGGAACCAAGCGGGGGCCAGAGTTCCGCCCACTTTATAGAAACCTGTGAAAAAGCAGAAGAGACGTGGCAATTCTGACACTCACCTTCACCCCCCTCTGTTCACCACGTGAGCGTTTATGCCCACCTGCTCACACTGCCTAATGTCTGGCACCCTTGTCTTTGGCCCTCGTGTCCCAAGCCCATTCAGTGGGCTGTCGCCACGGGCACACGTTCTCCTTACGCAGCGTTTGGTCATCCTATCCCTCCCTCTCTCCTTCAGGGAAGCCCCGATTCTGTCTCGGAGAAGGCTCCTATTCCGGCAGTTTGGGGGTGCCATCCACTATTCTGACCGTTACAGTCCTGCTGCCCCACCGGCCACTTGCCCACCAGACCAGCTGTCTGTCCCCGTGTCCCGATCTGGCCACCATCCTGCCTGTCCCCTTGCCGAGGCACCCTGCAAGCACTCTCCTTCTCTGGACGAGGCCTCGTTCCTCCAGGCTCCCCCTGCTCCCGACCGGCCCGTGTGACGTGTGTCTGGCTCGTGCATCACCTTGTTTTGTGCACAGAGGAAAGAGTTGGGCAAAGGGGATCTGGGTCCTGGGGACTGGGGCCAAGACTGGAGAAGCAGAAAGCGGTGAGGTGGGGTGCGGGGGCCGCCAGCTCGATGCTGCACGGGGAGGGGCAGCACAATGTCCTGCACGTGACAGGCACAGCAAACCCATTGAGTGGTGGCGGAGGGACCACTTTTCCAGGCACCAAGATCTGTAGCCGCTCTCCACGATGTGAGGCTAGAAATCAGCGGCGTTGCTCGCACAGCTGTGTGCTTCTGCGCTAGGAGCTGCTTTCTGGCCCATCTGCCGCCCTCGGGCCCAGCACTGCCTCGTCCCTGAGGCCAGCGCACCCTGGGTGCCGGCAGCAGAGGCGAGACAGAGCTGCGCATGTGTGGAGGTGGCCCCACGCCGTTGCTGTGGGAGAAGCCCTGGTCAGTCTCTCCCCTCAGAGCGGATGTGTTCCCCAAGGAGGGGTGGGCGGCCCGGAGCAGGAAGGAATTCAGGAAGAGCAAGCTGGCGAACTGTGCTGTGGGGCCTTGGCTGAGGAGAACCGTGGGGCCATGGGCTGGGATGGGATCAGGTCCCCGCTGGAGGTGGAGGTTCGTGGAAGAGTTGCTTTAGCCTACCACTTAGGTCAGAGCCGGGGAGGTGGGGGGTGACCTGTCCCCTCGGTCGACGTGTGGACGTGGAAGGTAGGCGTGAGGAAGGAGCGACATCCTTCTGCGATTTCTGCTCCTGGCATCTGTGGGCCGGGGTGGGGGGCAGGGCTACCTTGGGGGCTCTTTCCAGCTGCTCTGCCCTTTGGCCTTGTTGGCGCTTGGTCCCCCGATCCCCTTCACCCACGGGTCTGTAGGCAGTGGTCACATTGGCGGGATTTTTACGACCTGAGCCCCAAGCTGGATGCAGTTCAGAGGCTGCCTGCCCCCTGCCCCCTTGGCCAGAGCCAGCTCACTCTCAGGAGCAGGCCCCCTCTCCCTGTGTCTCACCCACCCCCGTCTGCAGAGCCCTGGGGGTGCGAGTGGGGCCCTGTAACGTGGGATAGCCCTGGTGCCTCAGGCCGGGCCCCTTCTTCCGTGAGCCGATGACAAGGATTTCTACCAAATGTTTTATTTGCATTGGGATTCGGGCCTGTTCTGAAGTCAAAGCAATCCTGTCAATGTTCTACTTGTTTTTGACTGATGTGACCGTTTCCCCACTGCTTTTGCCATTAGAGCAAAACCTTGATCCTTTGTCTCTCACTCATGCGGACGTTGTGGGATCCTATTTGCCGGCTGGGTGGATCTTTCCCCTCACTATTTGGGAAACGTGTTTACTTAAAATTCTAGTCCAGTAAAATTTCTTCCAGTGAGAAAGAAGGTCAACAAGCGTCTGTTTAGCTTTTATTAAAAATCACTGTAGCAGCACCCACTGCTGGAATGAGGTCTGCGGATTCTGGCAGTGTTCTGTTGGCTGGCTTTCTGAAGGAACTTGAAAGGTCAAACTGCGTTTAAAACAAAAACAAAAAACACACAGCTCTTCCAGGTTCTGGCTTGCTTCTTGGGTAGCTGGTATTTATAGCTGCTTGGTGGTTGTGCTGTGCTGTGTTGTGGTCTGGGGGTCCTCTGGAGTTTCCAGGTTGTCCCCACCCTGTCCTTGGGAGCCTCATACCTGCTTTCCTCCACTGCTCTGGCTGTTCCTTCTGCAGCCCCCACCTCCTGGGAGGGCTCTGCCCCTGCCTCTGAGCCAGTGGCCAGGATGGCTGGGTGTGTCCAGGGACCCTGGGAGGCACAGGCCTGTTCCCTACGAAACAGACCTGAGAAGTGGTGTCTACCTTCTGTTTGCTACTGGGGGTGCACTGGGCAGGGTCTGAAGCGTTCCTCTCTCTGGGTCCTGTCTCACCTTCTCTAGAAAGCCCAACCCATCTATGGCTTCCAGAGTATACATGACCAGCCTGTGAGGTCCTAGGGCTGAGGGGGACGAGGACAGAGAGTGGACAGTCTCATCCCACCCCTCTGCACATTGGGGCAGGCAGCTTGGGTTCCTGAAGGCTGCTTCCCCCATATTCTCTTGCATCTGCTCTGGTCCAAAGTTTCCTTTTATTGCTGCACCCAGTCTTGGGGCTCAAATATTTGCTCAAGTCTCCTTGGTCCCTGTGACCAGACTCATCCTGACGGTGCTCATGCTGGGATTTGAAACACTCTGCTTGTGATCTGGACACATCTCTGCCTCTGGGAAGTGCCTGACTCGTGGAAGAAACTACACTGGTCAGACTCTGCAGGGCACCCATATGCTCAGTTGATGCTTAACAACAGATGCAGAATGAGCTTGAGATAGAAGATCTGACCTAGAGTTTCTAATGAATGGAAAATGATGAATGAATGAAAAATGAGTGAAAAACATTCTGTGGTTCAGCCTTGTTGGCCTCATCTCAATGTCCAAGCCTTCTGGGCCCCTTTTGACATCTAATCCATCCATATCGTCATCCAGCTGAGAAACCTCAGCCCCAGTGAGGGGAAGTGACTCACTGGAGGTCGCACAACTAACGAGTGGCAAAGCTGGGATTGGAACCCACAGCCCAGGCCCGTTCTTCGGTGCCACCTACATGGTCGGTTGAACGGGTGGCTACATTTGCTGGGGCCCTGAGTTTTGGAGGAGTCAGTTAGCTAGTGCCTGGGCCCTGGTTGGGAGCTGTCCGCGGTCAAGGTGGGACTTCAGTCTCTTCTTTTCATCGGGAGGGATATGCACTCAGTTTCCAGTGAGGGCCCTGGGGTTTTGGATGCGGCTTGAGCAAAGAAAACAAGGAGGGAAAGAGATTTTTAGTGGACCGTTCCTGGTAACCTCAGGTCTTCAGCTCTGGTCTGTAATGGGGGTGGAGGCTGGGGCAGAGTGCAGTTACCTAGCCCTCAGTTTCCCCTTCTTAAGTTCAGAAGAAAAGTGGTAAAAGAAAACGCTATTCTCCCTGATCCTTAAACAAAGGTGGTTAATAAAAGTGTAGGTTCCTGTGCCAAGGTAGGACGAGAGCCAGAGTCACTTTCGTACCCTGACTGGTTAGGGTGCCAATGCAAACACTAACTTCCTCATTTGATTCTGAGTCAACAGAGATAGGTTGTTGTGGGGGAATGGCCAGGGGTCAAGTAGGTGGCTGGCAGGGACCCACGGCTTCTCCTCAAGCTCCCTCTCGGCAAGGTGGAAGTGGGTCAGTGGGGTTTGCCTAGGCTGCCAAGGAGCGTTCTAGCTAGTGGTAGCACTAGCCCCTCGCCCACCCCAACCCCACAACTCCCTCCTCTCAGCCAGGCCATCTGCCCCTTTGGGAGGAAGGAGACCACCCCCACTAGGGCCAAGGACAGCAGAGCCCTGCCTAGTGAGAGGCTGTTGGGGCAATGGCTCTGTCCTGGGCCTTACCAGCCCTGGGGAGAGGGTGTTTGGCTGGAAGGCTGGAATTTAAATGCCATCATCCTTGATTTTGTAATATTTCCACTCGGAACGGTCAGTTCCTCCTTCCCGCTCCTTAGCATGTATGCCAACTCTCCCGCGTCATGGACGTTGCCCTTCTACACTCCGGCCTGGGGAGTGCCGATGTTCTAATGTGAAGAGATTCCTTTGTGTGATAGAACCTAAGAAGTGTAGCTTGGAAATGATGATCCATGTGATGATGACTTTTCTTTCTTTCCTCTTCTTGAGGAGGTGATTCGTAGACCCCGACTGCCTATGTAATGTAAATAATGTACATTTAATTTATTGCTATGGTAGCACATTGTATTTGTTAATGTATAAAACAAATTCTAAAAGGTCGACAAATGTATATTTTGTTGCTTAAATGTGTCTTTGCAGAAATTGACAATAAATAACATATTTTGTGTCCATCATTGTTCAGACTTCTTTGCTTGGGGCCCCAAGCCCTGAGCAGCATCTCTCAGAGGTTGAATACTGGCAGCCTACCGGCTCTATCTGTGAATGTGTGACTTTGGCCTCAAGAGTGTTTTAGAATATTTGAATTAGTTGCCAATGTTTAGAAAACAGTTGATGTTGAGACCGCAATTAAAATGAAAAAACAACCCAACCTAGAAGTGTCACATAAAATCTGAATTTTCTTCTTCTCTTAAAAAGTCAGATGTTGGATCCCCTCTGTAGGAGCGGCACAAATTGGTCAGCGCCCCCCAGAGGCTACCCCTCTGGTGAAACCTGAGTCACCGCAGTCCCCACCCTTCTCTACCGGTTACACCTGGAGCATTTCATTCATTCCTGTTGTTTGCTTGGCCCCTGTCGGCATCTGAGTTTGAGACCCCTGCTATCCACTGATTTGTCTCCATCCTGCAACTTTCTTCCTTCCACCCACTCTTTTTCCACATTCCCAAGTCACCTCTTCAAGGATTCTTTTGTGATGAAATGCCCTCTCTCCTATCCACCTTTGACTCCCAAATGGCCATGATCTTTTTTTTTTTTTTTTTTTAGATTTTATTTATTTATTTGACAGAGAGCACAAGCAGGGGGAGCAGCAGAGGGAGAGGGAGAAGCAGACTCCCCGCTGAGCAGGGAGCCCAATGCGGGGCTCAATCCCAGGATCCTGGGATCATGACCTGAGCTGAAGGCAGCTGCCTTAACTGACTGAACCACCCAGGCACCTTCAAATGGCCATGCTCTTATGTACATTTTGCTTTACAAGGTTTGGACGTAGGTTTTACAAGTAATATCTGCATTTTTTTTTCCTTAAGAAATTTGAAGAGAAGGAACAGGCTTTTTTCGGCTGGGACTTGAGAGTGTGATCTTGGGCAAGTTCTGTCTCTGGGTTGCGTTTTCTTTTATGTATAATCAGAAAAATCCACAAGCAAAGCATGAGGATAAAGTCAATTCATAATTGGGAAAGAACTTTGAAAAAAAATGGCAAGTGTTATTCAAGCACCAGAGGTTCAATAATAATTGTTACTATGATCATAACAGCAGCTGAATGTTTTACTTATGCACTCAGTTCTATAACATGACGTCCTAGTTCCTAAAAATCACAACACCAAACAAAACTGCAAGCACAAGTTTTGCGGGAAGTAGGGCTAGGGATACAGCACTCACAAACGTTGGTGATACAAATAAAAAGGTTAATGAAAATGGAAGCGCAGTTTTACACATGTGAAATGAAATCAGTACTACAAAAATAGGGCTTTTTACTTTGTCACAGACGTGAGGTTAGGTTGTGGAAGCAGGCGTGTGGGTTCTTGTGAAGAGGTGGAAGGAGAGATCCCTGCAGTGGGACGGGCAGCGGGAGCGCCCGATGAGGCTGCGTGAGGGTCACGGCACACGGTGTGCGGGGTCCCACGCGGCTCTCTTCAGCCGGGTGCGGTTTTCGGAGTTCACCTGGTACTTCGGGTGGGTGAGTTGCAATCAAACGTGCAGTTTGGGTAAGACTCGAATGCCATCTTACCATACCAATTGCATCCGGTCCAATTTCCGTTTTCAAAACAAGCGTTAGCACAAGACGGAGGCCCCCAAGCGCCCCATTGAGGCAGGTGCTATTATTATCTCCATTTCACTAAAGCATCAGAATCCAATTGCAGTTTGGAACCTAAATTTGATGGAGATTTGCATGGATGCGCTGACTTCTATATGAAGGTAAGTTTCGGACCGTGGGGGGTTCTAGATGCACAAGGACGCGCCCAGGAAAGCGGGTTCCAGCTCTCATTGGTTGCCTGCCCGGCTTGAAGGTGCTGTCCCGGAGCCCGCGCCGGCAGCATCCTGGGCTGCGGTGGTCACGCCTCACCGGAGCCCCGTTTCCCAGCGTTTCCGGGTCCGTCTGTGGCGCCCCCATGAGGGCAAGTGAAGCCGCATCTTCCACACAGACCACCCCCACACCGTCTGCACCTCATGATTTGGCGGCTTCCTGGGTTCAAGCCTTCTCCCCAGAAGCCGGGGGGGTCGCCGATCCCCCGGAGCCTTGTGGAGGTGGGACATTTTTTCTGCCTGGGGGGCAAGTGCTGTAGGAGGCATGAGCACTGGTGAGATGGGCCAGTTACTGTCCCTCCAAACCTTCGGAGCTTCCTCGGGCCCTGCAAGCTCACCTTTCACCCGGGGTCTGCGTTTGCGCGTTCTCTCCACTAGATGGCGCTCGTTGCCAGGACTCCTGAAACCGGTTTCCCCCACCGCACCGCCCGGCAGCTCCCAGCAGTCGGTGAACATAGTGGGGGACGTTATCCTGCCTGCCGCACGGGGAACGCTTTCCTGAGGAGCCTGCTCAGGCCATGCTCGGGATTTCGTTCAGTCTCGTTTCCCCAGTGCCCGCTGTGTCCGGTGGAGCTACCGGCTGTGCTCTGACCAGCCCTCCTTTGCCCGTGGAGGGCGAAGGGCTGGCTCCAGTAACAATTCCCAGTCCAATCCCGAAACTTTGCAGTAGCTGTCAGTCATGAAAACCGTTTCATTTCGGTTCAGACTCAATCCTGTTTGTTTTAAACTTCAATTCACATGTAATTCCAAGCCTCCTCGCCTGCCAACACTCTGGAGTTTTGGCTCAGGGTGAGGCAAGGACGCCCCCCTTGCCCCGACTTCAGTCAGGGTCGCCTGAGCCCTCTTTTGAACGAGATGTCATCCTCGGCCTGCCTTTGGCCTGCCCAGCTGAGTTTTAGCAAAGAATCCTGCTAGACTGGTTTGTTGAGAAGCCCTCCACTCTTGCTGTCCAATCACTTTGCGTCCCCCTGCCCTTGCTACTTCACCAAGTTCTTCTTAGTAATTTTCCATCCAATTCCTCACCCTGCCCATTGGCTAGAAATCCCCACGTGTCCCTGTTGTATTTGAAGTGGAGTTCAATCTCTCTCCCCTGTTGCAATAGTCTTGAATAAAGTCGTCCTTGCCTGTTGAACTCTGGTGAAGTTTTTCTTTGACAGGAGGCCCGTCTGTCCCACATCCACGCCCCTCCTTCTCCTCTGCTCTTCCACACCAGTGCTGGGGTAGGGAAGAGAGCTTTTTTTTTTTTTTTAACTTTTTTTTTTAAGATTTTTTTTATTTGAGAGAGAGAGAATGAGAGATAGAGAGCACGAGAGGGAAGAGGGTCAGAGGGAGAAGCAGACTCCCTGCTGAGCAGGGAGCCCGACGTGGGACTCGATCCCGGGACTCCAGGATCATGACCTGAGCCGAAGGCAGTCGCTTAACCAGCTGAGCCACCCAGGCGCCCGGAAGAGAGCTTTTTTAAAAAATTTTTTATTGTTATGTTAATCACCATACATTACATCATTTGTTTTTGATGTAGTGTTCCATGATTCATTGTTTGTGCATAACACCCAGTGCTCTAGGCAGAGCGTACCCTCTTTAATACCCATCACCAGGCTAACCCATCCCCCCACCCCCCTCCCCTCTAGAACCCTCAGTTTGTTTTTCAGAGTCCATCATCTCTCATGGTTCGTCTCCCCCTCCAATTTCCCCCCCTTCATTCTTCCCCTCCTGCTATCTTCTTCTTTTTTTTAACATATATTGCATTATTTGTTTCAGAGGTACAGATCTGTGATTCAACAGTCTTGCACAATTCACAGTGCTTACCATAGCATATACCCTCCCCAATGTCTATCACCCAGCCACCCCATCCCTCCCACCCCCCACCACTCTGGCAACCCTCAGTTTGTTTCCTGAGATTAAGAATTCCTCATATCAGTGAGGTCATAGGATATATGTCTTTCTCTGATTGACTTACTTCGCTCAGCATAACACCCTCCAGTTCCATCCATGTCATTGCAAATGGCAAGATGTCATTCCTTTTGATCGCTGCATAATATTCCATTGTATATATATACCACATCTTCTTTATCCATTCATTTGTCGATGGACATCTTGGGGGAAGAAAGCTTTTATTTTGAGACTGCCCCTCAAAGAGTGAACTCATGAGTGTTAGCATGGGCACTCGAGACAAGAAGAAATGTACTTGGGAAAAGGTCTGTGAGAGAAAATGTCTGGACTGTGATGCAGGTCTGACCTGAGTGGAGGAAAGATGGGAGGGAGTGAGCTAGGGTGGAGGTGTCTTTTGCATCAGTCCAGTTCTAAGAAAAGTTCAGCAAGGCCACTGGGGAGTCTTCTAGCCAAGGTCACCCACCAGGGGGGGGTCCCACACATCACCAGAATGAGCCCCAAACTACTATCCTTGCTGCACCCAGACATCGGGTGGGAGTGGCCTGTGGGAAACCTGGCTTTGGTGTGAGCCATGGAACACAGTGACAGATTTCAGAGTATTGCACTGGGACCATCAGTCAGCTATGCCCCTGACGTTGGAGACGGGCCATATGAACTTGCCCCAGTTTTGGTTGGTTACAGTTTACCCTCATTTGTGGGTAGACCCACATTAGTGGAGGGGAAGGTTGAACCTCTTCTCTTGGTTTTCTCTCTTTAATACCAGCCTTCCATTGGTTCTTTTGCTTGGCAGTCCTGCAAGTGCTGTTTTTGTTTGTTTGTTTGTTTTGTTTTGTTCGTTTTTTTTTAAATGATTTTATTTGAGAGAGAGACAGAGATAGTGTCAGAGATAGCAAGAGACAGCATGAGTGGGGAGGAGAGGGAGAAGCAGGCTCCCCATGGAGCAGGGAGCCTGATGTGGGGCTCAATCCCACGACCCTGGGATCATGACCTGAGCCGAAGGCAGACGCTTAACGACTGAGCCACCCAGGTGCCCGGGTTCTGTTTTGTTTTTAAAGATTATCTTTACTTATTTTGAGGGAGAGAGAGAGTGCGAGCAGGAGGAGGAGCCAAGGCAGAGAGAGAGAGAGAGAATCTCAAACAGACTCCACACTGAGTGTGGAGCCCGACGTGGGGCTCGATTTCACGAGCCCAACATCATGACCTGAGCTGAAATCAAGAGTCAGATGTCCAACTGACTGAACCCCCAGGCGCCCCCAAATGCTGCTGTTTTGTTGCAAGTCCCCGCCACTGAGAGGCGGGGCTTAGGCTGGACCCATTTCTGCCCTTCCTCAGCTCCTGCCCTGAGACATCTATCTTGCAGTCTTCAGTTAATGGTATAGAGCTTCAAGCCCTGCTACCAATTTGGTTTCTGCTCAATTCTCAGGATATTCCCTTATCCTCCTGATGACAGCAGGAAGCAATGTCTACCACTCTATGCCATATCCTAGTACTCTTTCTCTTCACTCTGCACCTACCTTCTCCCTTCTCCAGGCTCTAGGGGTGACAGGTGGTCTTGGCAGCGTTAAGACAATCACCTTACCACGATCCACAGGGGGATGTGGTTGGAGGCCCCTCAGTGTTGGAGGAATAGAGATGGACAAGCCAAATGCTTTCCCTCCTTCACAGAGCCAGTCCTCCTCTTAGATTACCTAGGGAATGAGGTGGGGGGTAGGGTTCATGGCTGGTTCTCATGAAATGGTGCTTTTGGCAAGGCTGGTGGGGCTCCTTGGCTGGCTCTTGTGACTCCAGTGGTTCTCTGAATTTGAAATATGAATTTGGTGGGCCACTGCTATGGCCCATTCAAACATGTGCCCTCAAACTTTTAATGTTGCACCTGTGTTCCCATGGTGGAGTAGGTAGGGGCTGAGGGCAGGCTGCCCCAAGATAGACCACTTTGGCATGAAGATTATTCTAAGCTCAAGGCAATCAAAACCCAATGCCTCAAGAGAAACTTTTGCCCCTCCCTTAGCTACATAGAAGATTCGAAATTGGGGGTCTTTCCCAGAACAAGGGTTCTCAACAGAAATAAATTTTATCTGAGTGACCTATCTGTACAGCAGGGCAATATCTGATTACTAAACATCTGTTCATTTTCTCATTGTCCTCCATTCCTTTCCTCTGAAGTCACAGACCCCTACCCCTTCTCCTTCGTTCAGGATGACATAGAGACCTCATTTTGCCTGACCATCTTTGGAATTTCCATGCCTGTGTGAATTCCCTTTACATATACTATTAATTTGATTTTCTCCTATTAACGTGTCTCATGTCAATTTGATTCTTACTCTGGCTAAAGGACCTTTGAAGGATACAGGAATTCTTGCTTCCCAACAGTGGGCACTGTTTATGGGAACCAGGGTTAAGTTCCAGAGATGAACTCTGAAACATGGTTATGACATGTAAAGGCAGAGATGCTTGGAAGGGGACATTTGATCTTTATTTCTGCAGGCAGAGGTAACACGTGCTGGAAGCATCAGGGTCTCGAGAAACTTTGTGGAAGCTCGTCCCTAACTTCAGACCAGCCCCTTCCACTCTCAGAACAGGATACGAATCCTATCTGGGGAGGCCTTCTTCCCTAGCAGTTCAACTTTAGGGTGCATAAAAATCACCTGGAGAGTTGTTAAAATGCAGTTTGTAGGCACCATTCCAGAGATTAGAATTCAATGGGGCTGGGTAGGACCCAGGAGTCTGCCTTTTTAACAAGCACAGGAGGATTCTGATGCAGTCTTTCGCTTCGGGAACCACTGATCCAGTCTACAGTGTCTGTGTACATCTCTCTCCTATTATAGTGGTCTCAGGCCCAGTGAGAAAGGGGTGGGGAATAGCGAGGGTGTGGGGGGGGGTTGAGTGATGCTCGCCCGCAACTAAGGGGATTGTCATAATTGTCATTATCACAAATGTGGAAGAAATGTCTGTTCCAACAAGACACAGGATCTTGCGGGACAATGAAAGGGAATCACCAGCCGGAACAGAATAGAGTACACAGACACCATGAAGCTTGTAAGGTGTACTTTAAGATGAAAATGGATTATGACCCTCTGAACGAGAAGGGTGTCCTGTAATGAGAAACACTGGGAGAAAAGATGAGCATCATCCATGAGACAGAAGGAATTTGGTGAAGAGAAAAGTCAGATGCTGAGAAAATTGAAAATAAGAGCATCTTCCTCCAAACCCAAATAAATGGTCAGACAAAAGAAGTGACATGAAAGTATAGAAAACTCCCGGCGACCTGGGGACAAAGCAGAGCTGCTGGAAGCAACCCCCATGGTGGGATGTTCCCTAACACTGACGATTTTAAAGGCCAAATAGTCTAGTAACTATGGTAGGTGAAGACTGTGGCTGATGCCTTGACTCCATCAAGTGGGATAGTAACACCAAGCAGCCCACATCTAAGAACCGATAAAAACAAGGTGCAAAATAAACAGCTCCCCATCAAAGGCATCGTGAGGATGAATGATTAGACAGAAGTGAGACTGTGTCACGGAAATGTGCAGATGCTTCATGAGAAAGATGGTAGAAAGCCTGCCTGAATTATTAGATCAGATGGATTTTACTAATCTCCTGTAGGACAGTATGTTAAAAAATTAAATATAAAAAATAAATATGACAAGGAAGTCTTTATAGCCTTGCTCTAAAATATCAATTGGTAGGTTTTTATAAGAACTTAACGCTAATAAGGAATCTGAGGAAACGTCCCGGGAAAATGGACAACAGGACCCAGATGACATCTAGCGACATCACTTAGAGTGCAGTAGTGACTTTAATGGAAAAGGATTTTAACTTGTTTAATTATAGTATTTACCCCTAAGGAAGAGTGCTTCCGAAAACTGGACGGGGTAAGATCACCGCAGGTGCAAACAACTGTAACCTATTAGGAGGACCTGGCAATGATAAAATGATTAACTGAGATTTTAATTCGGTGACTTATTATTGCTGGCCTGGATTGACTAGGATGCTCAATCTAGTTTAAGCTGACAAAAAGGGAGGCATTTATGAAAAAGAGACAGAGGATTCTCCTAGAATCAAAGGACGGGGATACAGCCGGGCAACTGGAAGGACAGCAAAAGTCATCAGACCTCTCACTGTCTCTCGCCCTCTGCTTTCTGCTTTTCTCCGCGCAGCCCTGTGTTTTGTTTCATTCTAGGGTTGTAGGTCTTTTCCTGACGGATTCGTGATGGTTTTTCATTTGGCTTTACTCTCTCCCTGAAGACCAGCTGAGCTGGTCTCTGATTCACTGCCCAGACTGTGAAATGGATCTGGGTCCTTTAAATGTTTCCTTTGCCAGCGGCCGTGATGTTAAGCTTTGTCAGGAAAGGGAGCAAGAGAGACACTGTAGGAGGAAAAGAGTTTTGCTTCTGCATCTCTAGTGCTTGTGTGGCACGCTCTCAAGGCTCAGGCGCATGCGTGGGTTTCTGATTCCTGCGCTGCCTGCAGGGTCTCCAGCGCCCTCTCCCGCGGCGCCCGCGGCGCCCGCGGCGTCCCCAGCGCCCGCTCCGGCGTTGCAGGGCAGCCAGCAGCACCCAGTGGCTGATGGCTTCTAGGAACAACCTCTTCTTGTACCCTGGTACAATAACCTTGGGAGTTTCCTGGGTGAAATCTGAAATTGGCCCCTGGACATGCGGTCAAGGACAGACTGAAGAAAGAGGCAGGGCCTCCAGATCGGTAGGTGGCAGTTTAAAAAGCAAGGGAACTTGCTTATGAGGCTTGTCCTGGGCGGCTGCAAAGTGAGCAGATCTTCACACCCACCTGTCAGAATCCTAAAAGTTTATGTAGAGGCCTTAACTGGGTTCAGTCCTGTTTACCAGATGGTATACCCAGTCGTGTATATCCAGATGGTCTCAACAGCACATTACTATCTCAAGTCTGTGTCCCCGAGGCAGCTTTTAGGGCAGGAGGCAGGCAGAATGCACACACAGGCATTGAAATCAAGGACAGCGGAGGCAGGTAGGAGCCTCCAATGCCTGGGTCCAGCTCACGGGTCAGATGGCTGTCTTATCCTCTGGGTGGCCTCCTCCAATGCTTCCCCTCTTGTAATGATAGCAGCCTTCTTTTGCAATGTGCCCTGAGCAGTCCGCAAGGGTTTTATTAGCCAGGAGGTGGCTTGTTGAGTGGCTCTCTGGCTGAACTGGAGACAGATGCCACAGCACCCGTTTAGACATATGCAAGAGAAAACACAGATTAAGATAATGATTCCCAAAATAAGTCACGGTTTTTGAAATTAAGAGCCCCATGACCTGAGTCACTGATTTATTAAGTCCCCTAGATTGGGGGTTGGATAAGTCAGGGTATTTAGTTGTTTCTTTATGTGACTTACTAGAGAGGGTACATTAGAGGATTTGTCAGGTGTAAACACACAGCATTCTGTGCGGATGATGGTATAGGTGCTTCCTTGCAAGGCCGTGATCCTATGTCAGGGGACAGCTTTTCTCATGAGAGCTATTTTTTTTAAATTTTTTAAATTGTTATGTTAATCACCATACATTACATCATCAGCTCTTGATGTAGTGTTCCATGATTCATTGTTTGTGCATAACACCCAGTGCTCCACGCAGAATTTGCCCTCTTTAATACCCATCACCAGACTAACCCATCCCCCCACCCCCCTCCCCTCTAGAACCCTCAGTTTGTTTTTCAGAGTCCATCGTCTCTCTCATGAGAGATATTTTAGTGCTCAGTAAGGGCAAGCTTTTCCCTCACTGGCTGTCAGGTAAGGTGCTGGGTGAATATAGTAAGGGCTTCTGTGTGGGTTACAATGTTCTCCAGGCCCCTGGAAGCAACAAACATGGCAGCCAAATGACCAGTGGAAAACAGAACATGCCCATCTGGCCTTGAGGAGAGGGAGGCTGGCAACTGCTGTCATGATGGGGCCGATTCTCCCTTGTGCCCAGGGAAAAGCCAGGGTGCAGTGGCCCAGCCATCCAGGTGGAAGCCGTGGCCAAAGATCCGTGCTACCCAACCACTGGGCTCCCTTCAGGGCTTCCCAATAAATATCTGGGTGGTGTGACCAGTCAGCGTCAAACTAGTTGCTATCCTTTGGTGTGACAGAATGACCACCTACATCCCATATTTCTGGTACAGATGGGTTGGTTCTCTTTAGAGTGATTTTTCTGTTCCCCACATGGGGGTGCCAGGTGAGTCAGTGCTCAAGTGTCCATAACCCGGGGTGAGCCATCTGAATATATCCCAACTCTGAGCCCAGTCACCCGTGGCTCAAATGGCATTTTTTAGGGCCCCGTTGGTCAACAGTTTGATGGGCTGCCTGTGTAGTTTGATTCCCAGAAAAAGAATGTCCAGCGTTACTGATAGTCGGTGCCATAGTCTGGGTTTCGGGAGTCATATTGGTAATATCAGATGAATTAAGAGTACTAGTCCTAGCTTGTTCTTTTTTCATGTACTGCTTTCAGACTTTTTAATTCACTCCCTGGAGAGGTGATAATCCTGATGAGCTGTCATATACCCAAGAGCTGGAATAATTCTTTTGTTGGGCATACAAGTGGGCCCACTGTAGAATGGTATTTATAATAGGAGTCCATCTCATGACTGGACACCATAGGTGCAGCAGAAATCTAAGGCTGAAAAGACAGACAGTTAACAGGAAGTTGTGTGGGGAAAGTGTTTCCCTTCTGAATTACACTTGTGACCTGATCCTTGGATGTTACTGTGGTTGTAGCGTTAGAAACTTGACCTGGTTGTGTGTGCCATACATATTGGCTGGGGAGGGATGGAGGCAGGAATAAGGAAATGGGCTGGGAGTGGCAGACCAGGACCCTCACCTCTCCCCCTCTTTTAGTGGGGCATGTTCTACTCCAGGTATAGTGCATTTCAGCAGGTCTAGCTTGCAGCAGGACAATGGGATCCCATTGGAGACTGAGTAGTTCCCTGAGTAGTCCCCCCCCCCAGTGGGGGGAAGTAATTCATCTATCCTGGTGGGATGTCTTACTGAGAATTCCAGTACAAAATGCCTTTCCCAGGCATGGTGGGGCTTGATGTTCTCAGCGGGATATAGCATGGATCCATGGTGAGACTTAGGGCAATGGCTGTCTCCCTCGACTTTAATATTTTAGTTTTTAAAAAAGATCTTATTTATTTGAGAGAGAGAAAGAGTGCAAGAGAGAACATGAGCAGGGGTGGGAGGGGCAGAGGCAGAGGGAGAAGCAGGCTCCCTGCTCATGGGCTCAATCCAGGACCCCAAGATTATGACCTGAGCTAAAGGCAGATGCTTTTTTTTTTTTAAGGATTTTATTTATTTATTTGAGAGAGAGAGCATGAGAGAGAGATCATGAGCATGGGGAGAGGGGTAGAGGGAAAAGCAGATTCCCTGCTAAGTGAGCCCAATGCGGGGCTTGATCCCAGGACCCTGAGATTATGACCTGAGCCGAAGGCAGATGCTTAACCAACTGAGCCACCTAGACACCCCTTCCTTGACTTTTATACCTTTGTGGTAGGTGTTAGGTGCCTTGGCAGAGGGGTTCCTAGTTTGGCATATTGGGTAATAAGGCTTACTGGTTGATCATGTAAGTGTATTAAAGCCTGGGATAATTTAGTCCACTTGCAGGTGGTTTTACTTGTTAGTAAATTAATCTGCTTTAATATTTCTTTATTTTTTTCCTATCAGTCCTGCCACTTGCAGATTATAGGGGAGATGTTCTTCTGTTTAATGTCATGGTCTTTTGTCCACCCTTGTATATCATGACCTTTGAAATGTGATCCCTGATCACATTTGATGTGAGTAGCTGTCTATTTGATGAGAGTAGCTGTACACGGTGCTCAGCTTCTACAATCCCCTGTTGGTGGAAACTGGGATGAGGCCATAGTGCCCATGTGAACAAAAGCATATTTAGAATTCTCACTTGGAGGGAGGGGGCAAATGTAATCAATTTGCCAATCCTTCACCATTTGGAAACTCCAGTGGATGGTCCCGGACTCCTTTGGCAGTTGCGTTGAGGATGGTTTAGAACACACAGGATTTATTACTGCATTAACCAAGCCACTGTATTTTAGGGGCAATCTGGCATCCGTGGCAATATGCCATTTAATCTGGGAGTTATGGTGGCCTCTCTTTCTATGTGTCCAATCAGCCATATCTACTGAGGGGTTTTTACCCAAGTTAAGGCATCAGTTCCCTGGTTGCAAGGAGTGTTAGTGCCTCATGAGCTGGGATGTGAAAAACAGTGAGGACTGCCTCAGGCTCTTGCAGGCAAACCTAAATGTTTTTTTTTTTTTCACATATCTTGAACTCGTAAGGGCTTATTTATGATCATCTGCACCTCAGCTTTTCATTGTCTAAGCCATAGGGCTAGTTCTTTTAGAACAATTCAACTTTTAGTGCAAAGGTTTAACGGCCAGGTTCCTTTCTGTTTCCATCCGGATGGTGTCAGTGTTGGCCTGCAGAGCTGCCACAGTCCTTGTGGGAGGGTTGCCCTGACTAGATCAGCAGTTTTCCTCGTGCCCTTTTTTTTTTCTTTTTGTCATTTCAACTTTTTTCCGTTAAATTTTTTATTGTTGTGTAAATCACCATACATTACATGATTAGTTCTTGATGTAGTGTTCCATGATTCATTGTTTGTGCATAACACCCAGTACTCCATGCAGAACGTGCCCTCTTTAATACCCATCACCAGGCTAACCCATCCCCCGCACCCCCATCCCCTCTAGAACTCAGTTTGTTTTTCAGATTCCATCGTCTATCATGGTTTCTCTTCCCCTCCGATTCCCCCCTTCATTCTTCCCTTCCTGCTATCTTTTTTTTTCTTAACATATATTGCATTATTTGTTTCAGAGGTACAGATCTGTGATTTAACAGTCTTGCACAATTCACAGCGCTCACCATAGCACATACCCTCCTCAATGTCTATCACCCAGCCACCCCATCCCCCCCACCCCCCACCACTCCGGCAACCCTCAGTTTGTTTCCCGAGATTGAGAATTCCTCATATCAGTGATCATATGATGCATGTCTTTCTCTGATTGACTTATTTCACTCAGCATAATACCCTCCAGTTCCATCCACGTCGTTGCAAACAGCAAGATCTCATTCCTTTTGATGGCTGCATAATATTCAATTGTATATATATACCACGCCTTCTTTATCCATTCATCTGTCGATGGACATCTTGGCTCTTTCCACAGTTTGGCTATTGTGGACATTGCTACTATAAACATCGGGATGCACGTACCCCTTCGGATCCCTATATTTGTATCTTTGTGGTAAATACCCAGTAGTACAACTGCTGGATCGTATGGTAGCTCTATTTCAACTGTTTGAGGAACCTCCATACTGTTTTCCAGAGTGGTTGCACCAGCTTCCATTCCCACCAACAGTGTAGGAGGGTTCCCCTTTCTCCACATCCCCACCAACATCTGTGGTTTCCTGACTTGTTAATTTTAGCCATTCTGACTAGTGTGAGGTGGTATCTCATGGAGGTTTTGATTTGGATTTCCCTGATGCTGAGTGATGTTGAGCACTTTTTCATGTGCCTGTTGGCCATTTGGATGTCTTCTTTGGAAAAATGTCTGTTCATGGATCATTGTTCTTTGGGTGTTGAGTTTGATAAGTTCTTTATAGATTTTGGATACTAGTCCTTTATCTGATATGTCATTCGCAAATATTTTCTCCCATTCTGTCGGTTGTCTTTTGGTTTTGTGGACTGTTTCTTTTGCTGTGCAAAAGCTTTTTATCTTGATGAAATCCCAATAGTTCGTTTTTGCCCTTGCTTCCTTTGCCTTTGGCGATGTTTCTAGGAAGAAGTTGCTGCGGCTGAGGTCGAAGAGGTTGCTGCCTATGTTCTCCTTTAGGATTTTGAGGACTCCTGGGCGCCTGGGTGGCTCAGTTGGTTAAGCGACTGCCTTCAGCTCAGGTCATGATCCTGGAGTCCCGGGATCGAGTCCCGCATCAGGCTCCCTGCTCAGCAGGGAGTCTGCTTCTCCCTCTGACCCTCTTCCCTCTCGTGCTCTCTATCTCTCATTTTCTTTCTCTCAAATAAATAAATAAAATCTATTAAAAAAAGGATTTTGAGGACTCCTGTCTCACATTTAGGTCTTTCAATCATTTGGAGTCTATTTTTGTGTGTGGTGGAAGGAAATGGTCCAGTTTCATTCTTCTGCATGTGGCTCTCCAATTTTCCCAAAACCATTTGTTGAAGAGACTTTTTTTCCACTGGACATTCTTTCCTGCTTTGTCAAAGATGAGTTGGCCATAGAGTTGAGGATCCATTTCTGGGTTCTCTATTCTGTTCCATTGATCTATGTGTCTGTTTTTGTGGCAGTACCATATTGTCTTGATGATGACAGCTTTGTAATAGAGCTGGAAGTCCGGAATTGTGATGCCACCAGCTTTGCTTTTCCTATTCAACATTCCTCTGGCTATTTGGGGTCTTTTCTGGTTCCATACAAATTTTAGGATTACTGCTCTTCAACATAGTATTAGAAGTCCTAGCCACAGCACTCAGACAACAAAAAGAAATCAAAGGCATCCAAATTGACAAAGAGGAAGTCAAACTCTCACTCTTTGCAGATGATAGGATACTTTATGTGGAAAGCCCAAAAGACTCCACCCCAAAACTGCTATAACTCATCCAGGAATTCAGTCAAGTGGCAGGATATAAAATCAATGCACAGAAATCAGTGGCATTCCTATACACCAACAACAAGACAGAAGAGAAACAAATTAAGGAGTTGATCCCATTTCCAATTGCACCCAAAACCATAAGATACCTAGGAATAAATTTAACCAAAGAGGCAAAGGATCTGTACTCAGAAAAGTATAAAATACTCATGAATGGAATTGAGGAAGACACAAAGAAATGGAAAAACATTCCATGCTCATAGATTGGAAGAACAAACATTGTGAAGATGTCAATGCTACTTAGAGCAATCTACACATTCAATGCAATCCCCATCAAAATACCATCCACTTTTTTCAAAGAAATGGAACAAATAATCCCCAAATTTGTATGGAACCAGAAGAGACCCCGAATAACCAGAGGAATGTTGAAAAAGAAAAGCAAAGCTGAAAGCATCACAATTCTGGACTTCCAGTTCTGTTACAAAGCTGTCATCATCAAGACAGTATGGTACTGACACAAAAACAGACACATAGATCAATGGAACAGAATTGAGAGCCCAGAAATGGACCCTCAGCTCTATGGACAACTCATCTTTGACAAAGCAGGAAAGAATGTCCAATGGCAAAAAGACATTCTCTTCAACAAATGAGGTTGGGAAAATTGGACAGCCACGTGCAGAAGAATGAAACTGGACCATTTCCTTACACCACACAAAAAATAGACTCCAAATAGTTGAAAGACCTAAACGTGAGACAGGAGTCCATCAAGATCCTAAAGGAGAACACAGGCAGCAACCTCTTCGACCTCAGCCGCAGCAACTTCTTCCTAGAAACATCACCAAAGGCAAGGGAAGCCAGGGCAAAAATGAACTATTGGGATTTCATCATGACATGAACAGACATTTTTCCAAAGAAGACATCCAAATGGCCAACAGACACATGAAAAAGTGCTCAACATCGCTCGGCATCAGGGAAATCCAAATCAAAACCTCCATGAGATACCACCTCACACCAGTCAGAATGGCTAAAATTAACAAGTCAGGAAACCACAGATGTTGGCGGGGATATGGAGAAAGGGGAACCCGCCTACACTGTTGGTGGGAATGGAAGCTGGTGCATGCACTCTGGAAAACAGTATGGAGGTATGCACTAGGTAGCATTGACATCTTCACAATATTTGTTCTTCTTTTCCATGAGCATGGAACGTTTTTCCATTTCTTTGTGTCTTCTTCAATTTCTTTCATGAGTATTTTATAGTTTTCTGAGTACAGATCCTTTGCCTCTTTGGTTAGATTTATTTCTAGGTATCTTATGGATTTGGGTGCAATTGTAAATGGGATTGACTCCTTCATTTCTCTCTCTTCTGTCTTGTTGTTGGTGTATAGGAATGCCACTGATTTCTGCGCATTCATTTTATATCCTGCCACTTTACTGAAATCTTGTATGAGTTCTAGCAGTTTTGGGATGGAGTCTTTTGGGTTTTCCACATAAAGTATCATATCATCTGCAAAGAGTGAGCTTGACTTCTTCTTTGCTGATTTGGATGCCTTTGATTTCTTTTTGTTGTCTGATTGCTGTGGCTAGGACTTCTAATACTATGTTGAATAGCAGTGGTGAGAGTGGACATCCCTGCCGCATCCTGACCTTAGGGGGAAACCTCTCAGGTTTTTCCCTTTGGGAATGATATTCGCTGTAGGTTTTTCATAGAAGGCTTTTATGATATTGAGGTATGTACCCTCTACCCCTATACTCTGAAGAGATTTGATCAAGAAAGGATGCTGTACTTTGTCAAATGCTTTTTCTGCAACTATTGAGAGGATCATATGACTGTTGTTCTTTCTTTTGTTAATGTATTGTATCACGTTGATTGATTTGCGGATGTTGAACCAACCTTGCAGCCCAGGGATAAATCCCACTTGGTCGTGGTGAATAATCCTTTAATATATTGTTGGATCCTATTGGCTAGTATTTTGGTGAGAATTTTTGCATCCATATTCATCAAGGTATTGGTCTTTAATTCTCCTTTTTGATGGGGTCTTTGGTTTTGGGATCAAGGTAATGCTGGCCTCATAAAATGAGTTTGGAAGTTTTCCTTCCATTTCTATTTTGGAACAGTTTCACAAGAATAAGTATTAATTCTTCTTTAAATGTTTGATAGAATTCCCCTGGGAAGCCATCTGGCCCTGGGCTTTTGTTTGCTGGGAGATTTTTGAGGACTGCTTCAATTTCCTTAGTGGTTATAGGTCTGTTCAGGTTTTCTATTTCTTCCTGGTTCAATTTTGGTAGTTGATACATCTCTAGGAATGCACCCATTTCTTCCAGGTTATCTAATTTGCTGACATAGAGTTGCTTATAATATGTTCTTATAATTGTTTGTATTTCTTTGGTGTTGGTTGTGATCTCTCCTCTTTCATTCATGATTTTGTTGATTTGGTTCTTTCTCTTTTCTTTTTGATAAGTCTGCCCAGGGGTTTACAATCTTGTTCTTTCAACGAACCGGCTCCTAGTTTCGTTGATCTGTTCCACTGTTCTTTTGGTTTCTATTTCATGGATTTCTGCTCTGATCTGTATTATTTCTCTTCTCCCACAGGGTTTAGGCTTTATTTGCTGTATTTTCTAAGCCTCTTTTAGGTGTAGGGTTAGGTTGCGTATTTGAGACCTTTCTTGTTTCTTGAGAAAGCCTTGTATTGCTATATACTTTCTCTTGGGACTGCCTTTACTGCATTCCAAAGATTTTGAACAGTTGTGTTTTCATTTTCATTGGTTTCCATGAATTTTTTAAATTCTTCTTTAATTTCCTGGTTGACCCATTCATTCTTTAGTAGGATGCTCTTTAACCTCCATGTATTTGAGTTCTTTCCGACTTTCCTTTTGTGATTAAGTTCTAGTTTCAAAGCATTGTGGTCTGTAAATATGCAGGGAATAATCTCAATCTTTTGGTACTGGTTGAGACTTGATTTGTGACCTAGGATGTGATCTATTCTGGAGAATGTTCCGTGGGCACTAGAGAAGAATGTGAATTCCGTTGCTTTGGGATGGAATGTTCTGACTATGTCTGTGAAGTCATTTGGTCCAGTGTGTCATTTAAAGTCTTTATCTCCTTGTTGATCTTTTGCTTAGATGATCTGTCCATTTCAGTCAGGGGGGTGTTAAAGTCCCCCGCTATTGTATTGTTGTCAATGTGTTTCTTTGCTTTTGTTATTAATTGTCATATAATTGGCTGCTCCCATGTTAGGGGCATGGATATTTACAACTCTTAGATCTTGTTGGATAGACCCTTTAAGTAGGATATAGTGTCTTTCCTCATCTCTTATTACAGTCTTTGGTTTAAAATCTAATTTGTCTGATATAAGGATTGCCACCCCAGCTTTCTTTTGGTGTCCATTAGCATTAAATGGTTTTCCACCCCCTCACTTTTAATGTGGGGGTGTCTTTGGGTCTGAAATGAGTCTCTTGCAGACAGCATATTGATGGGTGTTGTTTTTTAATCCAATCTGATAGCCTGTGTCTTTTGATTGGGGCATTGAGCCCATTTACATTCAGGGTAACTATTGAAAGGTATGAATTTAGTGCCATTGTATTTCGGTAAGGTGACTGTTACTGTATATTGTCTGTGTTCCTTTCTGGTCTATGCTGCTTTTAGGCTCTCTCTTTGCTTAGAGGACCCCTTTCAATATTTCCTGTAGGGCTGGTTTCGTGTTTGCAAATTCCTTTAGTGTTTGTTTGTCCTGGAAGCTTTTTATCCCTCTTCTATGTTCAATGACAGCCTAGCTGGATATAGTATTCTTGGCTGCATGTTTTTCTCGTTTAGTCCTCTGAAGATATCATGCCAGTCCTCTTTGGCCTGCCAGGTCTCTGTGGATAGGTCTGTTGCCAATCTAATGTTTCTGCCATTGTAGGTTACATATCTCTTCTCCCGAGCTGCTTTCAGGATTTTCTCTTTGTCTCTGAGACTCGTAAGTTTTACTATTAGATGTCGGGGTGTTGACCTATTTTTATTGATTTTGAGAGGGGTTCTCTCTGCCTCCTGGATTTTGATGACTGTTTCCTTCCCCACATTAGATGATAAGTTCTCTGCTATAATTTGCTCCAATATACCTTCTGCCCCCCTCTCTCTTTCTTCTTCTTCTGGGATCCCAATTATTCTAATGTTATTTTGTCTTATGGTATCGCTTATCTCTCGAATTCTGCCCTCGTGATCCAGTAGTTGTTTATCTCTCTTTTTCTCAGCTTCTTTATTTTCCATCATTTGGCCTTCTATATCACTGAATCTCTCTTCTGCCTCATTTGTCTTAGCAGTTAGTGCCCCCATTTTTTATTGCACCTCATTAATAGCCTTTTTGATTTCGACTTGTTTGGATTTTAGTTCTTTTATTTCTCCAGAAAGCGTTTCTCTAATAACTTCCACGCTTTTTTCAAGCCCAGCTAGTATCTTTAAAGTCATGATTCTGAACTCTAGGTCCGACATCGTACTAATGTCAGTATTGAGTAGGTCCCTGGCTGACGGTACTACCTCCTGTTCTTTTTGTTGAGGTGATTTTTCCCATCTTGTCATTTTGTCCAGAGGAGAATAGATAAATGAGAGAACAAAATGGTAACCGGTTAACCACGTTCCCAGAAAATATACTCTAAACAAATCAGAAAAGACCTGAAACCAGGGGAAAAGAAAGTGAAAGAAAGAAAAAGAAAGAGAGAGAGAAAAAAAGAAAACGATAAAGATAAAAAGAAACAAAGACATAACAAGACAAAAAAAACCCAGAATATGATCAAATATGATCAGGCTAGTGCATAGATCAGTGCCACACAGTAGATTTTGGGTGTATTTTGGTCTCTTAGAAGAAAATGCCTCCCAAAATTTTAAAGAAAGAAAGACTTATATATGTACAAAATAAGGGTTGATACGATTAAGGGCTGGAAAATGACTGTAATGATGAAAAGTATAAAAAATTTTATAAAAGGAATTGATAAGAAGTTGTTTGAAAAAAGAAAGAAGAGGATTTAGAAAAGAAAGAAAGAAAGAAAAAAGTGGGAGAGAGAATGTGATCAGGCAGGAGACTGGAACAAAGCCATACACTAGAGATTTTGCATATATTTTGATCTGTTAGAAGAAAGTGTATCTCAAAATTTTAAAAAGAGAACAACTTATATATATATGCCAAAAATAAGGGTAACTACTATGGAGGGATAGAATATGAGTAAAAATGAAAAAAATGTTTTTTTAAAAAAGGGATTGAGGGGTGACTGGGTGGCTCAGTCGTTAAGCGTCTGCCTTCGGCTCGGGTCATGATCCCGGGGTCCTGGGATCGAACCCCACATCGGGCTCTCTGCTCTGAGGGAGGCCTGCTTCTCCCTCTCCCAATCCCCTGCTTGTTTTCCCTCTCTCGCTGTGTCTCTTCCTGTAAAATAAATAAATAAAATCTTTAAAAAAAAACAAAACAAAACAAAAAAGGGATTGATAAGATGTTGGTTGAAAAAGGGAAAAAGCAAAATTCATAAAAAAAAGACAGTTAAAAATAATTAACTCGAAAGACTAAAGAATCATGGTAAAAACGCCATGAATTCTATGTGCAGTATTCCCCTAGCGCTGGAGTTTTGCCGTTCTCATTTATCGGTAAACTTGGTCTTGGCTGGCAGTTTGTGCTGATCTTCTGGGGTAGGGGCCTGTTGCCGTGGTTCTCAAGTGTCTTTGCCGGAGGCAGAATTGCCCCGCCCTTGTCAGTCTGGGCTCTGTCATCTGCTTTGGTTTGCTCTCGGGAGCTTTTGTACCCTGCAAGGTTTGGTACAGCTTTGGAGGATGAGAGTTAAAATGGTGGCCTCCCAATCTCTGCCTTGGAGGAGCTGAGAACTTGGGGCCCCACTCTTCAGTGCGCCCCCAGAGAAAAGCAGTCACTCCCGCCTCCCCGGTCTCCGGCCGCACTCCGTGCTCACCCAGCCTGTGACCGAGTGTTTCTATCTCTGACACCCGACTTGGTGTGGAGTCTCTAAACCCAGCAGATCCCTGTGGTGCGCTCCCGCGCCGCTCCTCCCGGGGGAGGAAGGGGAGTCTCCCCGGCTCTGCTGCTTGTTGGGTCCCTGCTGGAGGAGCAGTGGCCCAACTATCACCGATCACAGTGTATGGCAACCCCGAGCTGAGAGTCTGCGCCTTGGCTCCATCTCTGCAGCCGGCTTCCCCGCTCTGATACCTGGGAGCTCTGCCGCAATCAGGCACCCCCGGTCTTTCTGTGACCCCGAGGGTCTTGAGAACACACTGTCCCACGAGGGTTCCACCCCCTGCTTAGCCACTGGAGCTATGTTCCTCAGCGGAGATGACTTCTAAAAGTTCCAATTTTGTGCTCCACTGCTCTATCACTTGCCAGAAGTGGCCAACGGAGGCCCCCTCTCCCGCCATCTATCCTCCTGAATATCGCCTCGAATTCACTTCTCCGCATGTCCTACCTTCTAGAAAGTGGTCGCTTTTCTGTTCAGAGAGTTGTTGCTATTCTTTTCTTTGATCTCCTGTTGAGTTCGTAGGTGTTCAGAATGGTTTGATCCCTATCCAGCTGAATTCCTGGGACCAGACGAAATCCAGGTCTCCTGCTCCTCTGCCATCTTGCTCCGCTGCTCCTCATGCCCTCTTTATAGACAGCAGGGGTTGCCACAGGAATAGGGGTGGGGGCATTTGGAAGCTCTCTATATTCTATAGGGCCTAGTAGCACCCACATTTCTAGAGGTAGTGGGCTGGTGAGCAGGGTAGTCCTTTGTTGTAGGTAGACATGCCACTTAAAGTGGGAATTTGAGTCATGGCAGAAGTGGGTCCAGGGAGCATGTTCTCAATTGATATGCTTTTTCTTCCTGAGCACTGTGCACATTGCCAGAGCTGTTGCTTTATGGAGGTATATCAGGGTTTTGCCCCTTTCAGAGCTAAGACCCAAATCCTAGCGGTATTTTCTCCTTCTCTTGTCTCCTGCGTAGTGCCCAACCCACACATTCTAGAGTCCCAGACACATCTAATTCGAATGGTAGCCCTGCTTTGGAGAAGTCCAGAGCTTTAATCTATTTCACTAGTATTGTTGCCTTCTCAAAGGTGGCTTGCAGCTCTGATCACCTGTTTTTCTTTCTTTCTTTCTTTCTTTTTTTTTTTTTAAGGATGGAGGCACTGTGCTAGGTGGGGAATAAAAGTCCTACCAAACCCTCAATTACCTGACCAAACAATTCCCAAAAATTTTATGGTGGTATCTAGACCTTGAATTTTTGGTGAATTAATCTTTTCCCTTGCAGATGTTCCAGCAAAATCTTCAGGGTGTCATGCAGCAGAGTGAGTCTCCACATGTCAACATTATATCATTGATATAATGGACCCATTATACTGTTTTGGGGAAGGAGAACAGGGTCAGTTCTCATGTTACCATCCCATGACATGTTGGAGGGCTGTGAGGTAGCCTTTGGGAAGGTCCATTGTTGCCCCTCCCATATGAAGGCAAATAGATCTTGTGACTCAGCAGCAAAGGATATACTGAAAAAGGCATTTGCTAAATCCAGTACAGCATGGTGCACTCCTAGGACCATGGCCAAAGTATCTAATATGGTGGCAATGTTGGGCACAGCCACATGGATGGGTGGCATTATCTTATTCGTTTCTTGGGAGTCCATGGTCATCTGCCATGAGCCATCTGGCCATACTGGGCTGTTGAAAGCACTATTGGCAAAGCATGTAATACCCATTTGGTGCAGTTCTTTGATAGTTCTCCTATTTCCTTATGTTCCCAGGCAACTTATACTATTTGACAATTACCATTTTTTCTCATGGATGGTAGATTTACTAGTTCCCAGTTGGCATTTCCCTTCAGCACTGGTTTGATTACTCTAACCCAGAGGTGGAATTTACTGATGGAGGTTTGCAGAGTTTGACCTTGTAGGATATGCCCAATATGTTCTCTGGTATTGAAGGGATACCAGTTCTCATTGTGGAGAACTCCTAATTTGCAGTGTCAAAGGGACTTTTTTGAGCATAATTCTTTGCCTTTCCTAACTACTGATGGCACTGAGGGGGCCAGGAAACTGCTGAGAGTTACTGTGAATGAGAGTACACTTGCCTCCAGTATCAACCAGAGCTGTCATCTTTTGTTAATTTCTAGGGGACTAGTAAATAGTGAGCCCAACATGAGACCTCTGATTGCCTCTAATGGCCCTCACCTGGAGGCAATCTTGGCTTGTATTTTATAAGTGGGGCATGGGAGGCACCCACTCCAAATAGGAATGTATCCCTGAGGCCTCTGCTGGAGCAGGTAGGGGCATCAGGGATGGTAAGGACAGGTAGGGCAGGCCTGAACTGTTGTTCAGGTTTTAAGGTTTTCTATAGATCAACCAATATAGCACTGGGTTGCTGGCCTATCTCTTTAGGTGGGGTCCTGGCAGCAAGGAGGTCAAACATATTTTTTCTGGGTTACTTTTATCACACTCTTCACAGCTGATTGGGATAGACTTTGGCATTCTGAGCTCCCGCTCTGTCTCAGCTCTTTCCCAGAGCCCATCCCAGTTTCTGGGATTTGCCAGTTTCCCCCAGACCAGCAAATGATCTCCCAACATCGTAAATGTCTTGTCCCTTGACTGGGTTCAGCATGGATATGAGTGTCCCATAGCATAGATGGAGTACCTTGGTTTCCATTTCTGCAGTGAATGTGGCCCACTCAGGGCTTTCAAAGACAGGGGCATAGATTGCCGGTCTCATTTCCAACTCCCTAAGAATCTGTACCTTCATGGAGATGTGCAGGGTCCCATGTGCCAAGGGAGAGCCCTTAACTGGACCAAGCCTAGAATAATCCAATCTGTGAAGGAGTGAGTACCTTGAAGTCCCTGAGGGCCATGCAGATGCTGCCGAAGGGCAGGGTGTATGGTGATGTTGCTCATTTTCTTTGTCTCCTGTCCAAAGAAATGCATCGTGCCCCATATCCCATAGCCACTCTAACCATGCCTGGCTACTTTCTCCTGACTTTTGTGGAAATTGGTAGCTATATCGATAGGCTCATCACGAGCATTTGCTGGACTGGGGCCGCCCTGCTGGTTGGGCTTGATGTTGTGCTGCTTTGGTCTCCTCTGTTTTAGGAATCAGTCGGCTCGGAGTGTTTCATCCACTTCAGTGTCCGTCGCCACAACGCCCTCCTCTTTGCTCTCCTTACTTTCCCAGGGACCCCAGGCCTAGTGTCCAAATCAGGCATGTCACAGGCCCTCGAACCTTAATCCGAGGCAGCTTTGCGAAAAGGAAACTAAGGTCTCCAACTTACTCTCCTGTTGTGTCAGCCCTGCAGGGGGCAGAGCGGACACCTGCAGTCCTTCTCTAGCCTCAGCTCTTCTTCCCACTTTCTAACTCGTGCTTCAGCCTCTAGTCAGGCTTGGGGTGGGGGGCAGCCCCCTGCCCAGCCGCACACTTCTCTGCTCCACTGCAGTGCACTCTCCATAGTTCCTTCACGAGCACATGAGACCAGCCTGCCTTTTCTGGGCGTCCCTGTACCCCTGTGGCAGTCCCCAAGTATCCGGCGTACATTTTCCCCTCCCCACATACAAGTGATGCCCAACTGGGATGTTCCCAAAGGTGCCTCTTTCCTAAGGCCCATTTCTTTGGTCTCCTGGATGGCTCTCCAATTGTAGTTGGCAACCTCAGGACCTCCCTGGGTGAGATCTGAAGCTGGCCCCCTACAGGGAGAGCAAGGAGAGACCAAGGAAAGAGGTAGACCACTCCAGCTCGGTAGGTGGCAGATTTAATAAGCGAGGGAACTTACTTATGAGGCTTGTCTTGGGTGGCTGTGAGACAAGTAGATCTCCACATCCACTAGCAAAATCTTAAAAAGTTTACACAGAGGCCTTAACTGGGTTCAGTCACATAAACTGTCCAGATGGTCTCAACAACCCTCTGCTCTCTCAAGAGCTCCCTGAAACTCCTGGTGGGGAAGACAGGTGGAATGCACATTTTAAGGACACGGGAGTGGGGGAGGAGCCTCTCATTGCCGGGGTCCAGCTTGAGGGTCAACTAGCAGTCGCATCCTCTTGATGACCTTCTCCAACATCCCCATCCCCTGCCCAGGGTCCAGCTGGTCTTATAATGTTGTACCTCCTGTGAGATACTCCCCAAGAACAGAAGTTGGATTTCCAGCAGTTCCACTGGTGTGGAAACACAGTAACTTCTTTTCATTTTCCATCCAGTGATGCCAGGCCAACAAGGTCTGAATCTTAGTCCTGGGGTTAGCCTCTTCCTTGGGCAGCACATCTCAGCCCTAGGGGTGGAGGCTGCTCCTTATTTCTGCTATTCCTGTATTCTTTGGAGGTTCTTAGTAGCTTCTTAGTAGCCAACCCCTTCTTACACTTCTTAGTAGCCAACCTCTCATTATCCTTCTTTGTATCCAACCTCTCATTATGCCAATTCTCTGTTACAGTTAATGAGTCTTTTTATTAAAAAATTAATTTTATTACTGTGCAGTTTGTCTCTTCATGATTGGACCCAGATGCAGGCCAACTTTCTTAGTTTCTCTGGTAAAAAGTCTTCCCATAACACACAAGCCCAATCTTTCTGATTTAAGAGTCAGTCCAGGGCCAGTGTTTACTTCTAGTCAGAGTCCCATGAGAGAGAATCTGATCGGCCTAAGGAGGTCAAGTGATAATCTCCTAGTCCAATCAGCTTCAGCCAGGGAGACCGTGACTGCCGCAGATATTACCATTAGGTGTCTACTATAGAACCCTCTTACAAGACAGAAGGGGTGTATGGAAACCTGGGATATGCTGATAACCTAAAAATACCTGATCACTTAATGAACATGAAAAAATTAATAATGATGCTGGAGTAATATTGATATGGCAAAGGTTCTTACTGACCTTTTTCCTTCTGAGTGCTTTTTTTCCCCAAAAAGTTTTATTAAGGTATAATGAACAAATAAAAATTGTATGTATTTAAGGTGTACAACTTAATGTTTTAATATATGTATATGTTGTTGAAATGATCACCACAATCAAGTGAATTAACATACCCATCACCTCACATCATTACCATTTTCTCCTCCTCCTCTGTCTTCTTCTTTTTTGGTGTGTAGGGGCAGAAAATTTTTCTCTTTTTCCTTTCTAGGTTCTTTAGCTGGCCTAATAACTAAATTGACATCAGATGGATTAACAGGAGAAAAACAAATATAATTTCACATGTATGGGGAGTCCTCAAATTATAAGACTCAAGGGCAAGTCAGGCAGTTGAGGCTTATATGCCGTCCTGAACTAAGGAATTGGATGGGCCTGGAGCTTCAGAGGAAAAGAGGGTCATTCATAGGATGATAAGAAGAGCAAATGTTTGATAGTTTGTTGTTTGTGCTGCCATATAGATAGGCCTTTCAGATAAAAAGTTATCTCTGGTAATAGCTCTTTTTCTGAGCCAGGCCCCCAATCTAAATTCTTTTAGGTAGTTAAGGGAGAGGTAAAAGTTTTTCTTGAGGCTGCTTGGTCTCATTGCCTTTAGCTCAAAATAATCTATGTGCCAAATGGTATATTTTGGAGTCTTGTATTCTGTGCCACCCCCCTCCCCTGCAAGGTGAGAATACTTAAGATTGACTCTCTTGGCAAATTTCAAATACACAATACAGTATTGTTTACTATATTACTGTGCTATACATTAGATCTCCAGAATTTATTCATTCTGCATATATGAAACTTTGTACCCTTTGACCAATATCACCCCATTAACCCTCTCCACCCCCTGGCGACCACCATTCTATCTCTGCTTCTATGAGTTTGACTACTTTAGATTCTACATATAAGTGAGGTCATGTAGTATTTGTTTTTCTGTGTCTGGCCAATTTCCCATAGAATATCTTCTAGGTTCATCCATGTTGTTGCAAATGGCAGGATTTCCTTTTTTTTTTTTTTTATGGCTTAATGATATTCCATTGCATAAACACCATATTCTCTTTATCCATTCACTTGTTGGTGGACATTTAGGTTGTTTCCACATTTTGACTTCAGTGAACTGGGAGTTCAGATACAGTGCCACGCTGTTCTTCATACAGGCTATATGAATTTACTCCTCTAAAAGAATATATGATGAAGAAAAATGGAAAGATGGTGGAGGAGTAGGGGACCATATTTCAACTGGTCCCCGGAATTGAGCTGGATATCTACCAGACCACTCTGAGCGCCCATGAAACCAGCCTGAGATGTAAGGAGATCTGGATCTCTACAAACAGAATATTGCAAGCGGTTGGTTTTGAGGTACGAAGCGGGGAGCCCTGATTCCGGGAGCTGATATTGGAGGATAAACGGCAGCGGGAGGGAGCCTGTCCATGGGGATCCTACACTGCCGGTGAGTGACAGCCTCGCTCGCTGGGGACGAGGCACAGACTCGCAGACCAGTAGCAGCGGGGAAAGGACGTTAGGGCAGTCCCCGGGGTGGAAACCCGGAGCGGGGACGGGGGGGGGGGGGGGGGGGGGGGGGGGGGCGGATCCCGCGTGGGAACTGGGAGCGGCTGGCGGTTTTAGAAGCACAAAGGGCAGAGACATGCCCTGACCTGGAGGCAGGACTGGGGGCACTGCGGAGGGGCGCACAACCCAGGCCGCTGGAGTTTATACCAGCATGGACAGAAATAGAGATGGTGTGGCCTGGAGAGCTCACTGAAGAACAGACTGCGGTCTCTCTGCTCTGCAGCAGAAGGTTGGAAATGGTCTCTTCTGCTCTGACTCGCAGAAGAAATGTGGAAAGCCTCCAGGGAAGGCCTCCAGAGAACAAAAGCCCCCAAAACTGATTCCCGCTGAGCCCATCCCCTGCCACAGGGGGGCAGGGCAACTCCACCCAAACAGGGTTGCCTGAGTAACAACACGGCAGGCCCCTCCCCCAGAAGACAGGATGGGAAAACAAGAGGCCAAGCAACCCTAAGGTCCCAAGAAAACAGGTGCATCTTGCTTGGGTTCTGGTCAATAATTTGGACTCTATACATTCCCTCAAACACCCATCAACAGAATGACTGGGAGGAGGAACCCTCAAAATAGAAAAGACTCAGAGATTATGACTTATGCTGCAGATTTACAAATGGATGCAGATATAACCAAGATGTCAGAGATGGAATTCAGGCTAGCAATTGTGAAGACAATGGCTAGAATGGAGAAATCAATTAATGGCAACATAGAGTCTCTAAGGGCAGAAATGAGAGCTGAATTGGCAGAACTTAAAAATGCTGTCAGTGAGATCCAATCCAATCTAGATAATCTAACAGCTAGGGTGAGTGAGGCAGAAGAACGAATAAGCGACCTGGAAGACAATATAATATATAAAAAGGGAAAAGAGGAGGCCAGGCAAAAACAATTCAGAATCCATGAAAATAGAATCAGAGAAATAAGTGACACCATGAAGTGTTCCAATGTCAGAATAATTGGAATCCGAGAGGGAGTGGAGAGAGAGAGAGGACTAAAAGATGTATTTGAGCAAATCGTAGCTGAGAACTTCCCTAATCTGGGGAATGAAACAAACATTTGCATCCTAGAGGCAGAGAGGACCCCTCCCAAGATCAAGGAAAACAGGGCAACACCCCAGCATGTAATAGTAAAACTTGCAAATCTTAGAACCAAGGAAACCATCTTAAGGGCAGTTAGGGGGAAAAGATTCCTTACGTACAGAGGAAGGAACATCAGAATAACGTCAGACCTATCCACAGAGACCTGGCAAGCCAGAAAGACCTGGCAAGACATATTCAGGGTACTAAATGAGAAGAACATGCAGCCAAGAATACTTTATCCGGCAAGGCTGTCATTTAGAATGGACAGAGAGATGCAGAGCTTCCATGACCGGCAAAAAGTGAAAGAATATGTGACCACTAAGCCTGCCCTGCAAGAAATATTAAGGGGCGTTCTATAAAAGGAGAAAGACCCCAAGAGTGATATACAACAGAAATTTACAGGGACAATCTCTAAAAACAACGTCTTCACAGGCAACATGATGACAATTAATTCATATCTTTCAATAATCACTCTCAACGTGAATGGCCTAAATGCTCCCATAAAACAGTACAGGGTTGCAGACTGGATAAAAAGACAGGACCCATCCATATGCTGCCTAAAGAGACTCATTTTTTTTTTTTTGAGACTCATTTTGAACCTAAAGATACATTCAGACTGAAAGTGAAGGGATGGAGATCCATCTACCATGCCAGCGGACCTCAAAAGAAAGCTGGGGTAACAATTCTTATATCAGACAAATTAGATTTTAAACTAAAGTCTGTAATTAGAGACACAGAAGGATACTATATCATTCTTAAAAGGTCTATCCAACAAGAAGATCTAACAATTATAAATATCTATGCCCCCAACATGGGAGCAGCCATCTACATAAGACAACTATTAGCCAAAATAAAGATTCATATTGATAACAATACGTTAATTGTAGGAGAACTCAATACTCCACTCTCAGCAATGGACAGATCATCTAAGCAGAAAATCAACAAGGAAACAAGAGCTTTTTTTTTTTTAATTTTTATTGTT